>NW_015169798.1:315105-343810 GCF_001447785.1 Gekko japonicus | reverse complement strand
GGAGAGGCACTCTTTGAATGGGTTGCTGTGTCCTGTTCGGGTTGTGAGCGAGCGATTTGGCTGCTGCAAAGATCAGGTTACTCTGGAGCCCTCCTTCCTGAGCCTAGACGAAAAGGTGTGTGCTGGGGGCTAATAAGCTGTTCGCTAGCTCAGCTTACAGGGAGCACTGGTGGTGGTGGGGGGGGGGGGAGGCACTCTTTGAATGGGTTGCTGTGTCCTGTTCGGGTTGTGAGCGAGCGATTTGGCTGCTGCAAAGATCAGGTTGCTCTGGAGCCCTCCTTCCTGAGCCTAGACGAAAAGGTGTGTGCTGGAGGCTAATAAACTGTTCGCTAGCTCAGCTTACAGGGAGCACTGGTGGTGGTGGGGGGGAGAGGCACTCTTTGAATGGGTTGCTGTGTCCTGTTCGGGTTGTGAGCGAGCGATTTGGCTGCTGCAAAGATCAGGTTGCTCTGGAGCCCTCCTTCCTGAGCCTAGACGAAAAGGCAAGCGGCGGGAACTCAATGAGCGGCGGGAAGGAGGGAGAGCCCTGGGTGGCTGGTGGGCGACCTGTGGGGGACACTGGCAAGAGGTCGTCAGACATTGGCGAGAGGGAGGGGGGAGGGGGGAGCAGCGCTGCCTTCAAAAGGGCCGGCCAGCTACAGCGCCACGTCCTCCTCCTGCAGAAGCACAGCCCCACGTGGCCGGCTCCGGGCATGTCCCAGAGTATTCGCTCCATAAGACGCACTCACTTTTCCTCCCACTTTTTTTGGAAGAAAAAGTGCGTCTTATGGTCCGAATAATACGGTATGCCCCAGCAAAACAAGCCTCCCCATGACATTTAAGTTACTAAAATTGTAATGGATCCTAGGGCAGCAAATATGTGTGTCTGTGTGTTGAAATATCAATTAATAAAGCAAGAAGAAAAGCTGAAAAAATATCCAATGGTTAACAAATGGAAAATAAAATACAATTGATACAACATCAAATTAATATGATATTATCAGAAGAAATGGCCAAGAAAATCAAGTTTGCAAAACAAAATTATTTTGAAAGTGCTAATAAATCAGGAAGATGGCTGGCATACAGACTTAGGAAAGAGAAAAAAAATCTTTAATACATGTACTGAAAGATGTGAATGGCTTAGAAAAGTATGGACAAGAAGAACTCAAGATTTTTGTAGAAAACGTCTACTATTTGTTGTTCAGTCGCACAGTGGAGTCCGACTCTTCGCGACCCCATGGACCAGATCACGCCAGGACTTCTGGTCTTCCGCCGTCCTCTGAAGTTTGCTCAACTTCATGTTCGTTGCATCTATGACACTGTCTAACCATCTCATCCTTTGCCGTCCCCGTCTTCTTTGACCTTCAATCTTTCCCAACATCAGGGTCTTCTCCAGTGAGTGCTCCCTTCTCATTTGGTGGCCAAAGTATTTGAGTTTCAGTTTCATTATCTGGCCTTCCAGGGAACAGTCAGGATTGATTTCTTTTAGGATTGACTGATTTGATCTTCTTGCAGTCCAAGGGACTCTCAAGAGTCTTCTCCAGCACCATAGTTCAAAAGAATCTATTCTTCGGCGCTCAGCCTTCCTTATAGTCCAACTCTCGCAGCCATACATGACTACTGGGAATACCATTGCTTTGACCATGCGGACTTTTGTTGGCAGGGTGATGTCTCTACTTTTTATCATGCTGTTTAGGTTCACCATCGCTTTCCTCCCAAGGAGCAGGCGTCTTTTAATTTCATGGCTGCTGTCACAGTCTGTGGTGATCTGGGATCCCAGGAATGTGAAGTCTGTCACTACTTCCACGACTTCCCCTTCTATTTGCCAAGGAGTGATGGGGCCGTATGCCATGATCTTAGTTTTTTTGATGTTGAGCTTCAAGCCCACTTTTGCACTCTCCTCTTTTACCCTGAGCAAGGTCCTTAAGGTCCTCTTCACTTTCTGCCATCAGAGTGGTATCATCTGCATATCTGAGGTTGTTGATCTTTTCCCCAGCAATCTTAATTCCCACTTGTGATTCATCCAGGCCAGCATTTCGCATGATGTACTCTGCATATATATTAAATAAGCAAGGCGACAATATACATCCTTGTCGTACTCCTTTTCCTATGCTAAACCAATCAGTTGTTCCATATCCGGTTCTAACTGTCGCTTCTTGGCCCTTATACAGGTTTCTCAAGAGACATGTGAGGTGGTCTGGTACTCCCATCTCTTTAAGGACCTGCCATAGTTTGTTGTGATCCACACAGTCAAAGGCTTTAGCATAGTCAATGAAGCAGAAGTAGATGTTTTTCTGGTACTCTCTTGCTTTCTCCATAATCCAGCGAATGTTGGCAATTTGATCTCTAGTTCCTCTACCTCTTCGAAACCCAGCTTGTACTTCTGGTAGTTCTCTATCCACGTACTGTTGAAGCCTAGCTTGTAGGATCTTGAGCATGACCTTGCTAGCGTGTGATATGAGTGCAATTGTGCGATAGTTTGAACATTCCTTGGCATTGCCCTTCTTTGGGATTGGAATGCCTGCCATAATTTGTTGTGATCCACACAGTCAAAGGCTTTAGCATATTCAATGAAGCAGAAGTAGATGTATTTCTGGTACTCTCTTGCTTTCTCCATAATCCAGCGAATGTTGGCAATTTGATCTCTAGTTCCTCTACCTCTTCGAAACCCAGCTTCTACTATACCAGGCAGAAAGCATCCTAGTAGATAAACAGAGAGAGTGCCTTAAGGAATGCAACAATCTTAAATTAAGGGAAGAACAGAAAGCAAAACTAAATGGAGGTATAACAGTACAGAAATTGTAGATACAATCAAGAAACAAAATAAAGGGGAAGAAGATGGCGGAATGGCGCGGCAAGTGAGCGTCTTCTTGGGAGCTCCCGAGACGCTCACTTCCACTTTGTTCTTTTGAGGCCCCCCGAGTGTTCGGGGGGGCCTCGCTTCGCCCCCTCTTCCACTTTGTTCTTTTGAGGCCACCCGAGCGTTCGGGGGGGCTCACTTCGCCCCCTGGGGGGGGAGTAGCAAGGGGCTTGTCTGCGTCGATCCCCGTCAATGGCGATCGCGGGAATTCAGACGCTGTGCCCCAGAAGCAAGGACGAAGAAGGGACGGGACATGGAGACGAGGATCTATGTTTCTCAAAGCTGCGACCAACCGTTTGTTTTTAATCATATAAAGCGCAAGTAACACATCAAAACTTTTTTCTTTTATGTCTCTGCATGCTATCTTAGAAGGGATTTGGAGCTAGGAGCCCCGTTATTACCCCCATATGTAGAAAAGGAAAGTCAGTTTGGCTGAAATTTGTTGGACAATAATACGAACTATAATACAATCAAATCTGCTCAACGTTAGCCGAATACATGCTTGTTTAAAGTCTAAAGTACTAGCTAACGAGGAACTAGAAGATGGCGACTACAGAGGAAGAAGAGATAGACCTGAATACTTCAATAGAAGACCTCACTTATGATCAGCTTAAAAGACTCATTTCAAATGCTGTTAAACAGGCAATGGAAATGGCCTGTAAAGATTTGTCACATACCATCAAGCGAGTAGTGGAATCCATTTGCAAGGACCCGTTCAAGGAAACCGAAAGTAAACACGTAGATACAGAAAGCAAGGAGGAACCTAATTTGCATTTGCAGGACATCGTGGTATTGCAGGACTGTTGCCAGCAGAGGGAGCTAGAGAATAAAAAGTTTCTTACTACACAGAAGGGGGAAAAAGAGACAGATTTCTGCAAAGGAAACCAGCGAAATGATTTAGTAGGATTAAAGAGGGAAAAAGAACGGGAAAAAGGACATTTGCTGAAAATTGCTGTAAAAAAGAGAAAGATGGTGATCTCTAAAAATAAAGAACTGAGAGACGGTGGAAAGAAGCCTGAAACGTATAAAAGAAGGGTAAATGAACTATGGAATAGAAAAAAGGGGAAGGAAAATGTGAAAACAAGTTCACAAGAATTCAAAAATTTGCGGCACAGAAGGGAGTTAGAAAAAAAGCGGAAGGCAACAGAAAGCTGGGGAAAGAATCTGGAACTAAAATATGAGATATGATATAATGTATATATTGGTAAAACAATGGCTTCTTATGAAAGGGAATGAATAGCGAAGAGGACTGTGGTATAGGAATAGATTAAACTGGAAGAGTAGAAGTGGATGTATGCGGTTTGGCAATGGTTATGTTTAGTTGATGTCTTGTCTGGGTGTTGGAATGTGTGTATAATTTATTCAGGTAATTTTTGTTTATTTGTCTACTTGTTGTATTCAATGCTATGTAGTTTAATGTTTGATAATACTAAATGGAAAATTACAAACACAATATCATAGAGAACAAATTAGGCAAAAATTGCCAAGGTATAATACATCCTTGTGGCAGACCAGAGGTATGGGTTTCTTGTCTCATAGGGGAACTTCTGGTATTTTGGTTTTTTTATTTTTTTATTTTTTGTCATATTATAATTGGCTGGCATATTATGATATGGATTTGAAGGTTGATATAATCTGGATCAGGATGGTTTCTTATGAAAGGGAATGAATGGCGAAGAGGACTATGGTATAGGAATAGATTAAACTGGAAGAGTAGAAGTGGATGTATGCGGTTTGGCAATGGCTTTGTTTAGTTGATGTCCTGTCTGGGTGTTGGAATGTGTGTATAATTTATATAGGCAATTTTTGTTTATTTGTCTATTTTTTGTATTTAATGCTATGTAGCTTAATGATTGTTAATATTAAATGGAAAATTACAAACACAATATCATAGAGAACAAATTAGGCAAAAATTGCCAAAGTATAATACATCCTTGTGGCAGACCAGAGGTATGGGTCTCTTGTCTCATAGGGGAACTTTTGGGATTTTGGTATTTCCTTTATTTTCTGTCATACCATAATTGGTTGGTATATTACGATAAACATTGATTTGAAGGTTGATATAATTCGGACCAGGTAGAATTATTTAAATGTGGATAGATTGTAGATTATTAAATATCTGGTAATGGAATGGCTCACAACTGAGGTTTATAGAAAATTAGATATGGAAAATAAAAATTTAGCCCCATATTAATATTATGTTAACTGAGATAATGTGTTGAAATGAATTACAGGAGCTATATAAAAGAGCATGGGGAGCGTGATGTTGAAAACTTGATGGAATAAGAATTATAATAGAAAGATGAATTAGTATAAACATTGTAATTTTCCTGATGTGTTTGAATATGGAGGACTGATTGTTATTTTCATTGTAAAAACTAATAAAAATATTATTAAAAAAAAAGAAAGAAACAAAATAAAGGGAAAGTCGCTGGACCGGATGTACTCCCAATTGAGTATTACAAGAAGCAGGACCCATAATACTCGCGGGGGGGGGGAGTATTTTCAACGGCTCCCAGTCTCCAGAAGCAACTCTGCACTAAGGAGGAAGTGGACGCAGGTAAGCCTTCTCCCGCACTGGCGGCAAGGCCTGAGCGGCTTCCAGCTGCTGGGCCCGCCGAGCCTTCTCCCGCCCCCCTGGCACCGGTGGCGAGGCCTGAGCGGCTTCCAGCCACTGGGCCCACCGAGCCTTCTCCCATCCCCTTGGCACCAGTGGTGAGGCCTGAGCAGTTTCCAGGGTGGCATGCCTATGTATCAAAAGGCAGATAATCATAAATACTTCAGAAATCATTTGGTGAGGAAAGCATTACTGTTAACATGGGAAAGAATTAGGCACAAAATATATGTGAAAATCCGGAAATGGGTGTCCCAGTGGAAGCATTTATTCAACCTAGTTTATTGGAGAAGAACAAAGTATTAGAAAAAAAAGATAGGTTGAAGTCCAAAGAAGAACTAGAGGAACAAAATATATATCTGGACTGGTGGACAAGAGTGCAACTAGAATCTAGATATGCTAAAGACAAACCTCAAGGGTTTGTTGTAGAACAATTGGAGTGACATACTTTTAAATGAAAGAAATGATAAATTAAGAAATTTTACATGTATTTGTTATGGACAAAGATGGAGGATGAGGTGATTAAAGATTGTATGGTAAAATGGGCCCAAAATTTTGGTTATAATATTGATTTTGATCAATAGTTGCAAATATGGAAAAAATGTTAAAATAACAAAATCGGTTGCTTTTAAAGAGAATTTATATAAAATGTTTTATAGGTGGCATATAATACCAGAGAAACTAGCTAGAAAGTATTCTCCAATGTCTGAAAAATGCTGTAAATGTAAGATAAGGGTGGAATGTTATTTTCATGTTTGGTGGAAGTGTAAAGAGGCAATGTTATATTGGAGAATGGTCCATGAAATGTTACAGAAAATATGTTTTTTACCTCTACCATTTAAACCTGAAATGTTTTTGCTTAATATTATTATTAATATTATACCTGATGTAAAAGATAAGAAAGTAAAATATCTAATTATATATGTAGTTGCGGCAGCAAGAATTTTATATGCTAAGTATTGGAAGAAAGCCAGAGATACCAACAAAAAATGAACTTTTGACAAAAATTTTGGTATAGCAGAAATTGATATATTTTCAAACCTATTGAGGGACAGAAGTAAATGAAACGTAAGAAATAGCTGGACACTATTTTATGACTGGGTAGAAAGAAACCTCGAAGACCAAGAACATTGAATAAACATAATATAAATGTGGAGAAACTCCAATTTGAACTATAGAGAATTAGTCTCTTATCAGGAAACATAACAGAATATGTCAGCGATTAAGTGATACTAACCTTAGTAATTATACAAAGAAACAGACCTGGAAACAAAGAATTAAGACTGGAAATATGTAACAGCTGTGATACAAACTTGATTAAATTTTCCTTTATGTTGTATCTCACACCTTGTACCCTTCCCACCCTTATATTTTTTGTCCCATAATATGTTAAAACTTAATAATTTTTTTTTAAAGTTTCTAAAATTGTAATGGATCCTAGGGCAGCAAGTGTGTATGATTGTGTGTGTATGTATGTATGTATGTATATAAATATATATATATATATATATATATATATACACACACACACACACACACACACACACACACACACACACACACACAACTAAATTCCTTGTTCAGGACATGAGAGTTCAGGCAGCTTGTGACCAGTCACCTTCGCTAACATAGTATAGCCTGTCCTCTCTGGCTTGAATTCTTCCTTTCTTCCTTTTATTCTTAGCTGGGATAAATCGATACTACTCAATAACTGTAGGTAAGAGTATTAGAGAAAGAATTCCTTTCCTATGTATATATGTTTCTCTATTTTAAAAAAAAATGTGTTTCAGACTGGCTATTAATTCTGAAGTGGAAGCATCATGGGGCAGGATAGTACATCACAATTATTAACATTAATCAATTTTTTCTGTGAGCCTTCATGACTATAGTAAGTGAGACGTGGGGATGCGATAGATGGGCCAGACACAGCTGTAGGACATAGAAGCTGGTGTTGCTGACTGTGGCTAGGAAGAAAATCTTTGCTTTAGTGTTCTCAGAAACAGGTGGATTGAAGTGACAGGAGACTGACATCAGGCTAAGGTCACTTTGCCTTATATTGCTTTTTAATTCCTTATTACTATCTAATAGTGCATGGCTTCAAAAATGAATTAGTCTCTTCCATTCGTACACATAATTATCTCGAGTCATGTTGAAAACTTGATGGAATAAGAATTATAATAGAAAGATGAATTAGTATAAACATTGTAATTTTCCTGATGTGTTTGAATATGGAGGACTGATTGTTATTTTCATTGTAAAAACTAATAAAAATATTATTATTATTTTTTTAAAAAAGAAACTGTCCTTGTATTCCCGCAATTGCAGTGCTTGCTGGGTTGTCCTGTAGTCAGAATATTGGTGTTAGACATAGCAGGTTTCTAAACAATGCTAATCCCAAAATTTCTTGGTTGGACTTGTACTGAGAGTGGTGTAGTGGTTGGACTAGGACTTAGGAGACACCGTTTTAAATTCCCACTCTGCCATGGAAGCTTGCTGGGTGTCCTTGGGCCAATTACACATGCTTAGCCCAGGCCCGTAGCCAGGAGTTTTCATTTTGTGGGACATTTTTTTTTTCTTGTGGGGCACCCATTATGTTTATACTTATACTTTAAAATGATAAATAAATAATACGTTTCAGGTTTATTTTAAAAATGCTAACCATTACATAGTAACCATTACTGATCCTGTGATTTGTCACATAAAAATGTTTCTGGTTTATCACAAAGATTACTAACCATTACAGAACTTGTAATATTTGTCACTCAACATTTTTTTCTGGTTACATAAGAACATAAGAGACACCAATGTTGGATCAGGCCAAAGGCCCATCCAGTTCAACACTCTGTGTCACACAGTGGCCAGAAACACCAGTGCCATCAGGAGGTCCAACAGTGGGGCCAGGACATTAGAAGCCCTCCCACTGTTGACCCCCCCCAAACACCAAGAAGACAGAGCATCACTTGCCCCAGAGCCCCTATCTATACCTTGTGGCTAATAGCCACTGATGGACCTCTGCTCCATATGCTTATCTAATTCCCTTTTGAAGCCGTCCATGCTTGTAGCCGCCACCACTTCCTGTGGCAGTGAATTCCATGTGTTAATCACTCTTTGGGTGAAGAAGTACTTCCTTTTATCCGTTCTAACCCGACTGCTCTGCAGTTTCATGGAGTGCCCACGAGTTCTTGTATTGTGAGAAAGGGAGAAAAGTACCTCTTTCTCTTCTCTCTCAAAAGCAATGCTGTTCGCTTCACAGATGTCAGTGGATTTTGCCAAAACCAATTCAAAGTGCATGTTTGCATTATCTCTCCTCTCCTTAAGGGCAGAAATGCAGTGATTCACAACTTCAGCAGCCCTCCCCAAATGCATTGTTTTGTCTTGAAGTGCTGCATTGCCAGGCTCAAATTCAGACAACACCTCTTTCATTAATAGTGCTAAGAAACAAAATCTTACAGTTGCACATGAGTCATGAAGACCTTTTATCTCCACTTGTAAATCTGTGGGAGCATCCTCATCAGGATCAGCAATGTCACTGAGCAGTGACATAACTACAGAGAAGTTCTCAATTATGGCTCTTGCAGTGGCCAAATGTCCAGTCCATCTATGTTCGAGGAGTCTCTTCAGCTGAGTACCTGAATACATTTGGTTCACTGGTGTTTTCTGGTGAAATTGTATAATCCATTACATGTCTCGAAAAACCGCCTTACAGGTGCTATTTTTGAGCAGGCATTCACAATCACAAGATGCAGTTGGTGATTGTAGCAATATATGTACAGTATGGTTTTGCACACTTTTTCTTGCATTTTTTTTAACTCCACCTGTCCTGCCTGACATCACATGAGCTCCATCATAACACTGCACTATGAGCTCCCCAGGACTGAACCCACAGTCAGTAAGAACTTGAAACAGACGTTCATTTATATAGTCTGCTGTTAACTGATGAAGTTCATACATACCCAATAGGTATTCTGAAGGCTTGCAGTCTTTTACAAATCTAACAACAACAGCTAGATTTTGGGGGCGTGGCATCGCACGATTGCTAATGGATGCCTGAGAACAGAGCGCCTCCATTAGCCTTCCCTTGCCAGCAAAATATAGCCTTCAAAACACGATGAATTCACCAACCAGGCATGGGAAGAACTTCAAAATCCTCTGGAGCAACCACTGGCATAAAAATAAGGTCAGTGTCCACCTTCTTTTCGCCCCAGCGGGCCCCTACAGTTTCGGGGCCTAAAAACCCGGCAAATCCCAAAATGGCGGCCGGGCGATCTCCCTCCCGAAGGTGTTGTACTTACACGGGAGGAATTCATAACTACAATGCAAGAGCTTGAGAAAAATATGGCAGCAGTTACGGCTGATATTATCAAACCGCTTGCAGATCAATTTGCTGACTTTCAGAAATCACTAGACAAAGTAGCACAAACTGCAGACTCGGCTTTAGAAGTGGGACTTGCAGCACAAGAGGACACCAAGTTTTTATTAAGGAGGGAGGACTGTGCCACAGAGAAATTGATTGCAATGGATAACCAACTTCGTGCCCATAACCTCAAATTTAGAGGCTTTCCGGGAAAAGAGGAACAAAATACAGAGCTCCCAGTATTTATAGCCTCGTGGCTTGCAAACGCTATGCAAACAGACCCAGGGGTTGCTCCGTTATTGGACTATGCCTACAGAATGGGGCCCCCTATGCAACGCCAACCTAGAGCATGGCCAAGAGACATATTAGTGAGATTTACTAGCCTACGTACTAAACAAGCAGTAATGGCCCTGGCAAGACGAAATGGATTCATCCTGTATAAAGAATGCAAGATACTGGTGATGCAGGACTTATCACAAGAAACTTTACTGAAAAGGCGCCAACTTAAACCCATCACCACAACTCTATCAAAAGCCAATATCAGTTATAAATGGATCTCCGATCACAAATTGCAAGTTGTATTCTAGGATCATACTTTATACGCTACTGATCTGGATTCTGGTCTCATTCTACTGAAAGCTCTACATCTTGATCTCCCAGACATAGCAGCACAAGAAGAAGAACAACCTGCCCAGGTGTCATTACCCCTCACTGACTTCTTAAAAACAAAAGGGAAAGGTCCCGAGGCAAGTAAAGGAGGGAGCAAGTTGCACCGGCCCCCTGAATGTCAGCAGGCATTTGAAGATCTTAAAAAAACTGTTCACGTCAGAGCTCATCCTCCACCACCCAGACGAAAAGAAAGGTTTTATTGTACAGGTGGATGCCTCTGATGTGGCGATGGGGAGGGGTGATATTGCAGCGAGGCACAGACGGAAAACTGCATCCCCTTGCATATATGTCAAAAAAGTTTTCAGGAGCAGAGTGTAATTGGACGGTTTAGAACAAGGAGGCTGCATCAGTAAAACTAGCCCTTACAACCTGGCGCCACTGGCTAGAAGGAGCAAGGGTGCCTTTTGAAGTGTGGACAGATCATAAAAACCTGGAAGCATTAAGAACTCCATGCCATTTGAATGCTAAGCAGGTGCGATGGGTAGAGTTCTTTTCAAAGTTTCGCTTTACCATAAAGTACCTCCCCAGAAAGGCTAACTTTTTAGCTGACAACCTCTCCCGCCTCCCGGAGCATGCCAGCCAACGTGATGAGGTCACTGACACTGTATTCTTCCTTGCCCAGATGGGAGGAATGGTGATAATGCGCAGCCAGGCGAAAGCGGAGGGGGGGAGGCAGAGCCGAGCAAATGGCTGGAAAAGTTCAAAGCAGCTCTCACCCCACAGGACTTAGAGACTACTAATACTGAAGGGCTACAGCAACGAGACAACGGTAGCTGGTGTAAAGGGGACAAGACATATGTACCTGAGATGTTGAGGGGGGAGATTCTGATGCAAGGTCATGATAATAAACTGTCGGGGCATTTTGGTTATTTAAAGACGCTGCACTTAATCCAACGCCAGTTTTGGTGGCTGGGAATGAGGAAGGACATTTCTAAATACATAGCTACGTGTCAAACTTGCATAATGAGTAAGCAGTGGGGGGGGGGCAAGGTACCTGGCTGCCTCCAACTGCTGGAAACTCCCGAACAGCCATGGGCTGTGATTTCTATGGACTTTATAACTGATTTACCTGATAGCCTTGGAAAATCGGTTATATGGGTGGTGGTTGACTTGTTCTGCTCACTGTGTTCCTTGCAAACACCCACCCACTGCCAAACAGTTGGCTACCCTGTTCTTGCAGCACGTAATAAGGTTACATGGGGTTCCGAAGAAAGTCGTATATGACTGCGGGTCCCAGTTTGTGGCTAAATTTTGGAAATGGCATTGTTGGGGATTGAAAGGGGCCTGAGTAGTAGCCATCACCCCGAGACTAATGGACAAATGGAACACACTAATCAAATTCTGGAGCAATTTTTAAGATGTTATGTTAACTATCAACAAAATGACTGGGTGCAACTGTTACCTTTTGCCGAATACAGTTATAATAATTCCCTTCATAGTTCCATAAGGACTATTGGGACTATAGGGACAGTACATGGCTATGGGGGAGATCCTCTACCAACCGTGAACTTAAATGAACCAATCAGAGGGGATGCTCAGCTGTGGTGGTCTAATGTGACAAAGAACTGGGATATTCTGCAAAAGACATTGAACAAGGCTAAAAAAAGCTGTAAGTGATATGTGGATGGCAAATGCAGCCCTGAGTGAGAGTTAGCTCCAGGGGATTCTGTGTATATCTCCACCAAACATATCAGAGGACTGCAACCACAGAAAAAACTAGGGTGGAAATATGTGGGACCTTTTAAAGTTTCACGGGTGATCAATAAAGTGACTCTTGAAGTGGAACGCCCTAAAAAAACTCCATTCTATCCATCATCTTTCTTTTCAGTCTCATGAAAAGGGATCCCGGACCCTCGCCTTGGACTACTCGTCCACGAGCTCCACCTCCTCTTCTGATCAGTAGGCAACTCCACCATGTGGTGGACACTATCCTTGACTCGTGTGCTAAAAGAGGACAGTTACAGTATTTGGTCAGGTGGAAAGGTTTCAGGCCTGAACAGAACAAGTGGGTTTCTGCGAAATATGTCAGAGCTACCCGGTTAATTAAAGAATTCCACCGCCTTCACCCTCACAAACCGGGTGTGTGTGAGGACTTGGGGGGGGGGTCAGTATGTCAGGCTTGGGCATTTGACCAACTGTACCTGTTGTATTCCTACCCTGTTGATTGCTGTAACCTTTTCCTTCCCTCTCCCCATCTTATGGTGTTACAGTGTTTTTATCGCTTACCCTCGCCTGACCACTACATTCCTGGGGGGGGGTGAGTGTACGTAGGAGTAGTGAGGCTAGGGAGGTAAATCTTCCAAGCCAAGGTGCACTTTTCACACGGGAACATGTCCTTGGAGAAGAGTCTGTGTTTGGCTAGTTGTAGACCGTATATCTCACATGGTCTTTGTAGTAAAGCTGATGTGTACAAATGAAATGTGGGATTGTAACTTATATGCACCTTTCCCGCCTTTGCACCCCAGTTCTGACAAAGAGTTCAAACTCTGAGCATCTCATCTTCTAATAAAACCTTTCACTGAAAAGGTGTGTGTGGAGAGTGATTTGACAGGGAACCTGACACATTTGTCTTTTAAGGTCTATGAGAGATGTAGGAACGAATACTAGTCATAAAGTTTTGAGAACCATGCTGTACCATATGCATGCCCTTTGGCCCTGTTGTTCCTACTGATTTAAATTAGACCTTGTTAATATTTTCTCATTTTTTGAAATATTAAGGCTTTTGAGGGAAAATGGGCAGAACACATTGGCAACACACTGTGACTACACATTACAAGCAGAGGAGTTATTCTGACCGAATCATATTTTCATAGTTCTGTGATTTACAGTATAATCCTAAGCAGAATTATATCCTTTTTAAAGCCTTGCCTTCAGTGTACTTAGAAGGGCATAACTCTGCCATCAGTTGTACTGTCAGTCACATTGCTAATTTGTTAACTTGTAGACTGGGTACAGTGTTTTCATTATACAAATATAACTTGTTTTACCAGTTGTTTCCTTTAATTCCCCCCTGAAAAACCAGATCCTTTCCCCATAGCAATTTGTAATGATAGTATTTATTTCTGACCTTTAGCTAGTCTCAGGCACTCAATAAAACAACCCTGTTGAAAACATGTAATAAACAGTAATTTGGAATACCTGCTTGCTCTTTTCATAAAACCCTAACACAAAATGCATGTGATTATTCAACCTTTTAATAAAGATTTCTTCTTTTTTGTCAATGCCATTGAAATGTTAAATTGTGTAGATCTTGGCATTGTTGGAAATATAAGCCCTGTGCAGATCACCTGGAATTCATGGATAATCAATGCACAGAGAATGTGCTAAGGTTTTGCCTGTTGCCTCATTACAGATACAAGAAAAAAATGCACATGCCCAAATTTAAACACCAAAAATCAATGATTTAATAAATTATATAGATCATATGACATATATAGTACTCAGAAAAATTTTCCTATGACACAATAAATGGACAGGTAGAAATTCACAGGTAAAGTTAATTACAGGTAGAAATCCACAAGTGGATTTTTCCCAAAAACAATTTGTTGTAATAAATCCAAAAAAGTCCTTGAACTGTAAGAATGTGTCTCTGCCAGCAGACTGGACAGACCCCCAGTTATAAATCCGTTTCAGTAATTTCTCAAGAATCATGCTGGATTCAGTATTTCAAAGATACATGTAGACATCCACAAAGTATATTCAAATACAGCAATCATCAGTGATTCCCAATGGAGAATCAATCATTTCTTGGAACCTCCCTTCAAAATTCTGAAGCATTTCACCACTATGGTTCTTTCCCTCTAATTTCACCACTAAGGTTCATTCCCTCCCCCCAGCAACCCGGCTCTCAGTCTCCCCCATCTTCGGGTTGGGGTGAGAGTTCCCCGCCGGCTTGCCTGGCGGCCCGAAGTGGCCACTCTCCAGTAGGTCTCCACACAGCCCGTCTCTACTGTCTCTACTGTCGCCACTGTGCCCTCCTGACTGAGGAACTGCTGCCAGGTGAGTCCCTCTTCGGGGTGCTTGGGGCCAGTGGGGGAGAGTCTGCACCTTGTAGTAGAGATGGGACTATATGGATTTTTCCTCTTTCTTTGATTATTCATATTTCTTTGGATACTATAGGCTTATTATATATCTAATGTTTTATTGGAATATAATGAAGGCCTAGTATATAGAAAGCCTCTCTTCTTTGTGGGCCAAGGGGGATTTTTCCTAGTTGCTGTTAACAGACAAGACACAGGAGCCATTCTTTTAGCACAAAGTAGATATAAGGTTCATGGTTCTAATTGTTTAGGTTATAACTGCATAGTGTCTGGGTCACAATGGATCTTTTCCTGGGTATCAGAGAACAACACTTTTGTTTGGGTGAGAACAAGCCTTGGCCGATATAACTTAGGTTATGTCAAGTAAATACGTGACGCTATTGCCTAGGCACACCTTTCTTACATTTGACCAGTAAGGGGATTTTGATGTAAATGTTGTTTAAGTTTCTGTAACCAATTATGCCCTTTGAATATTATTCCCATGATGATGATATGATAATGTCATTTTAAGTATTTAACTTCATGTATTTCCTGATTGGGCTCAGAAAGCAGTCAGTTTTGATGGGTCTTTTGGCCTAACTGTTTTCCGTATTTCATTGCAATAAAATACAAGAACTTCCTCCTCATTTTGACTTCAATCTTCTATTTTTGACTGGATATTAATTTGTACTACAAAATGGACACCCCCCACTTGAGTTGGGTTTGGACCCGTCTTCCTCGAAGAGTTGGGAGAGGAAGTTGGCATTGGGATGTGTCTTGCCTGCCTGATGCTTCACTGTCTACATGAAAGGCAAAAGGGACATAAAAGGGATTGTTTGTTAGATAGAACTGAAGAGCTCCGACAACCCACTTGATGGCCAGTGCCTATTTCTCCACTGTTGAATACTCCTGTTCTGCCAGCTGGAGTTTCCGGCTGATAAAGAGGATGGGTCTCTCCTGCCTGTCCTTCTCTTGCAATAGGACGGCTCCTAGTCCTGTCTCCAAAATATCAGTGTGTACCAAGAAAGGTGCCTCAAAATTGGGGTTGTGTAGTACAGGGTGACCGGACAGACTCTGCCTCAGGGTGTCGAAGGCCTGTTGTCGTGGAGGGGGCCACTGAAGAATGTTCAGGTGCTGCTTCTGGAGGCAGTCTGTTACCGGGCCTGCCAGTGTGGCGAAGTGGGGGATAAATTTCCCATAATACCCAACAAATCCCAGAAATTGCTGGAGTTCCTGCTTTGTGACTGGGCGGGGCATCCGTTCCAGTGCCTCAACTTTTTCCGATGTGGGACGGAGTTGTCCCCATCCTACCTGGAAGCCTAAGTACCTCAACTCCCTGAAGCCAAGTAGACTTTTCTTCGGGGTTGTGGTCAGATCTGCGTGGGCTAGCATGGTTAGGACCTGTTCCAAGTGCTGTAGATGTGCCTCCCAAGTCGGATTACATATTAAGATATCGTCAATGTATGCCCAGGCGAAGGAGGTACACTGGAAGGTCGCTGTGGCCCAGTGCAGGTAAAAAGGCATACGCCGGAAATGGAAAAGCCCTTTTGGGGTCGTGAAGGCCATCTTTTCATTATTCTCCTCCCGGACTGGGATCTACCAATACCCTTTTGTTAGGTCAAGCGCTGAAAGGTATTGCACTTCCCTAACTGATTGATCAACATATCAGCGTCAAAACAAGCAGCTTTTTTGGGGGGGGCCCCCCGAAGGGGAATTTTTTATTTTTTTGCATTTTCTGCACACTACAATTATGGGATGTGGGGAAGGGATACTAATAGCCAAACACTAATACTGTGGGTAGTGGGTAAAGGAGCTCTAATACATATATCTACTTGATAGGGAAAGGAAAACTACCATTCTAATCTATTTCATCTACTGGATTTGGGGAAAGGAAGACTAATACATGTAGGTCTGAATAGTTGAAAGAATAATGCTTTTTAACCTAATATTACAAGTTATACAAAGATGTGATTCAATTATGATATTACACATTTAATAGCTTAACACAATTACTGCCTTTAGTGCTATTGTCTTAGTTCTAGAGTCTTTTCTTCTTTGTTTCTTCGTTTTCTGGAAGGAGCAGCTGCTCCTTTCTCCGATTCCGATGATTCTGATGACGTGGATTTTTGGCTTGTTGAATCCTGTGAGTAGGATTCATCATCATCACCATCTTCTTCCTCCCTATCTGGTTTTAAATTCTTTAAATTCGGAAAAATTTTCCGCTTTTGGAAGAAAGTCTATTTTATATTTTTTGTTCCGGTGGTTGAAGCTCAGTCATTCTGGGAGTAACCATCTGTATGGTATTCCCTTTTTTTGCAGAGTGAGAGTGAGCATCCTGTAGAGTTTCCTCCGTTTTCTAACTTGAAAGGGGATGTCTTTCAAAATTTTTACGTCTTCATTCTTGATTTTAAAGGTTTTTCCCATTGTTGACTTTAGCACCAGTTCTCTGGTAGATCATTTTGTGAATTTTAGTTAAATTTCCCCTGGGAGTTTGTTTTTCTTTATAAAGTCCGGATAAATCCTATAAGCCGCATCCATCTCTTTTATTAAATCTTCTTGTTTATAATCCATTAATGGGGCCAAGGCCACCGCCAAAGGTTCTTTTAAATCTTCGTTCTTCTCTTCAGGGATCCCATGGAAACGTAGAATGTACATGGATCTTTCCAGCTGGAGTTGTATTAGTTGCGTTTTATCAGAGGATCTCTCCTTCTCTGCTTCATCCACTCTTTGTTAATGCTCTCAGTCTGTTTGTCCATCTTTTTCAACATTTTCTTAGTTGCTCAGGTTTTTTAATCCATTTGATTCAATTGTTTTTGGACATTGTGCAGCTTAGTGTTGAGGTTAGTAACCTGATCCATTAGGGGGCGTAGTGCATTTGCTAACAGTGAAGAAAAGTCTGTAGTTACTTCCTGGTTCTGGGAGGGAGTCGTTGGTATGTTATTTCCGGTCACCAGTTTTTTCTCCAGCGCCCTCCGTCCTCTCCCAGCCATAATATCAACAAGAAGTAAGTTTTCCAAAACAAGACAAAAGTTATGTGATTTAATCCCGCTTTGTATACTTTAGCAGTTTTTGCATTCACTTCTTATGCGCTTCTTTTAGCTCAAAGTCTTTTTATTTCCGATTTAAAACCGTTTTTAAAGTTTACTCAAAAGAAGGTGGGGGTTGCTTGAATTCCTCTCCCCCAGCGCTTCAAACTTAGGCGCTTCCAATTACTACCAAGGTTCAGTTCGCTTTTTTTCACCTGAGCTTTGCTTAACTCACAGTTTGGAGCCTTGGAGATCTTTTGGAAGCATTTTTAGAAGTTTGATTGTGATTGCTTGCTCCGGCAGTCATCTCTGGGCGCCATACTGGCTCCACGGTAACAGTACCTTTCGGGGAAGAAGGTGAGCCTTAATTCCTTGGCTGTCACCTTGGAAGAGGCTCTCCTTGGCTCCCCAGGCTGGGAGTCTCCTACAGAGACCCCGAGGAGGTCCGGGACAAACTCGGAGCCCTCCCGTCAGCCAGGTCTCGGCACGTCTCCATCAGAGCGAGATGGGCCGCATCCAAGCGGCGAAACACTTAAACCGGAAGTCCAAAAACAAGCTGCTTTATTGATATCCCAGTAATAGATGCAAAATCTAATGCTTCCGTCTGATTTCGGCACTAGGACCAGTGGGCTATGCCAGGTGCTTTGAGAGGGCTCTATGAGTACAAGTGGGATCTAGATATAGTAAGGCTAAAGAGACAGATGGATTTTATTGAGAACAAGATGCATTTGAAAAATTATTATGTACTTCAAAAGAGAAACTCGTTAAGAAAATACATGTATGCTGATGCAATTGAAAATGCAGGATGAAATAGTTAAAAGAATATATGATTAAGTGGATGCAAAATCTAGGCTATAACATAGACTTGTCACAATGGAGTAAAATATGGAATGTGATATCGTTGACTAAATCTGTTTCATTTAAAGAAAATTTGTATAAAATGTTCTATAAATGGCACCTAACCCCAGATAGATTAGCTAAAATGTATAAACACTTGAATAACAGATGTTGGAAATGTAATAATCATGTTGGATCATACTATCATATGTGGTGGACATGTAAAAAGGTTCATAAGTACTGGATTTGAGTACAAACTCTTTTACAATCAGTGTTGAATATTACAATAGCTTTTAAACCACAAATATTTCTGTTAAACTGTTTATAAGATTACTTAGATAAGAAGCATAGATACTTTATTTTACATGTTATAACAGCAGCTAGAATCTTATTTGCAATGACATGGAGAACATTGAAAATCCCAACGCTTGATGAGTTGATAATGAAGATGATGGAATGTGCTGAAATGGACAGATTGACAAATATACTAAAAAGAAAAATGGAAGAAGAATTTATGGGGCCATGGAGGGTGTTCTATAATTGGTTAAAGCATAAGTACTGAGAAAGTAAGACTAAATGAAGAACAATAAGAAAGATGGTTATAATAGTTGTGAAACTTTTATGAGAAGATTTGCATGCAGAATGTCAAATTGGCTTTATATATCTATATCTATATATATCTGTATTCTTTCTTTTCCCTTCTTTTCCCTTTCCCCATTTCTATATATAAACTAATAAAACTTTATTTTAAAAAAGAGGACTCTATGTTGCCTATGGTGTCACATTATTTTCATGGGATGGGCCGCCATCGTGCTCACAGTACTGTGCCTGAGGGTGTGGGAGTTCGGTGTTTGGTGAGATGTGTTAACCCGGGTTCCTTAGAGAAGACTTTTGGGCATCTTTGTAGGAACTGTTGGAGGTTGCTTTGTTGCTTGTCCGACAAGTTGGCATCGTAGACGGGTTCCTCTCTTCCAAGCTCTGTCCTGGCCCACAGCTCTTTCTGGATTGTCCGGTCACCCGGCGGATAAGTCAGATGACATTCCCACTGCATCACCAACTGGTCCCAAGGAGATTGGCTGTGGCACTCCTTTAGGTCGTTGATGTGCAACCATTTCTTCAGATGACTGATGGGGCCACATTGCACCTTGTAGGAAAGTGGACCTAGGACCCACGTGACTGGGAATTGCCCCTGCCATGGGTCCCCCTGGTTTTGAGTCACGACTAGCCAACTCACCAGAACTTGGGTACCAGGTTGTAACATCCGGGGTTGGGTGCTCCTATCATATCTGTGTTTTTGGGTTTCTTGGGCTCGTCGTAGGTTATCGGCTGCTAGGCACTGTACCATTGCTAGTCATTCCTGCAATTGTTGTATGTAGGTCTCCAGTTCCTGTCCCTCCTCTTGGGCCAGTTGCACCCACTGTTCCTCCACCAAACTAAGGATCCTCCGCTGGATCTGGACATACACCAGTTCGAATGGGGCATATCCTGTAGAGGCCTGGGGCGTTTCTCACAAAGTGAAGAGGAGGAGGTCCACATATAAATCCCAGGTGTTTGCATGGTTGTAAGCAATCCGTCTTAGCATGAGTTTTATCGTCTGGTTCATATGCTCTACGAGGCCATCCATCTGGGTGTGATAAGCGGTGGTGTACAGTTGTCGAATGTGGAGAGTTTAGGGGCATCACGCACCAACAGAACTGGATATGGCAGGGTCTGAACCTTAGCCAGTGGAAGCAAGTAGTCTTCTCCTTGGAAGCCCACCTGAGCCAGGACAATCGGACACTGTTCTGTGTGGCCATGAATAGCAATCTGTGTGAAAAAGACGCTAACACTAGTTCAATAATGGGCAGTTATGGACAACACATCTCAGGAAAAGCACATTTATGAGATGTGTTTGCTGTATTGTTTATCAGTTACTGAGGAAGTTCTTTGAAACTGAGTTCTTAATATCTGGATTCTTCATTTATATTATTCTTCATGCATCTTCACCTCAAGAGGAAATTTTCTACTTTAATTTTAATATGTTAATATTAATATTAATTATTATTTATTATTAATATTAATAATATCAATAATTCTATTTTAATAATAAACTACTGCTTTAACTTCTACTTTTTTTTGTATTAATACTTTGGTCATTATTTTTCACAAAGAGTACTATTCCCTTGTATACCTACACTGTGTGTTCCTCTTTGGTTGCTGTGTGGCCATGAAAGCAGGCTATTCTCTCGAAAATTTTTCACCTGCCTCCCATCTATTTAATTTTTCCAGTATATGACAAACAATTCGGCAAGATAATAATAAATGGTGATTTAACTCAAGGTATAGAAATTTTAAAAGGTACATGGCATGGTTGCTTTGTCCCCATTGTTTATTTTTGTATTAGAAACCTTATTAGAACAAGTTCAAAATAATAAGGAAATTAAATGTTTACAAGTAAAAGGAGAACAATTTAAAGTACAAGCTTTTCCCGACAATATGGCATTTATACTGGAAGAACCTAAATCCTCTTTAAAACAATTATTAAAAGTACTACAAGGATATGGTGAAGTGGCAGGGCTTAAGGTAAATCAAAGTAAAACAAAGATAATGCTAAATAACTGCGATGAAAAAGGGAAGAGAAAATTACAGGCAATGTCAGGTTTCGAAATCTGTAAAAAAGTTAAATATTTGGGATTTTTTTTAACAAATAGGTGTTGCTCCCTATTTAATGACAACTATAAAAATATTTTTAGAAATAAAGAAAGATTTAGATGAATGGGAATCATTGCATTTATCACTGTTTGGAAGAGTCGCAACTGTAAAAATGAATGTCCTGCCACGTATCTTATATCTGTTTCAAACAATACCTATTTTAAGGAATCATTTTTTTAAAGAACTCAAGAAAATAATAAAAGACTTTATATGGCAACAGAAAAAACCGAGGATAAAATTAAAATTTTTGCAAGAAAAGAAAGAAAGAGGAGGCCTAGCTTTACCAGATTGGCCCATCTACTATAGAGCAGCAGCTATGGTCTGGTTAAGGGAGTGGGTCAACTTAGAGGATGTAAGAATGTTAAAACTCGAAGGTCACGATCTATCGATGGGTTGGCACGCATACCTGTGTTATGGTAAGGCCTCCATACATAGTTATTTTAAACAGCATTTTATAAGAGGTGCACTATATAAAATATGGGAAGAAATAAAGTGAAAATATTACATAAAATTCCCACGATGGGTTTCACCTATTGAAGCGTTTGTAAAATCCTCTCTCTATGTTAAATACAAGAAATGGAAATATCAAGATTTCTTAGATGTAAGTGGAAATATGAGAGCTGAAGATATTATAAATAATGAAGACATAAATATGACTTGGTGGGAAAAAAGACAGTTGTTATCAAGATGGTCAATCAACAAAAAAATTGGGTTTTATGAACACCAGACTGAATTAGATAAAATATGGCTAGGCACTGAGGAATAATTTATTTAAAAGGCCTATAACTTTTGGCTTGAATGGAAGATGCAAGATGAATGGGTAAAACCCTCAATGATTGCATGGGCTAGAGATATAGGACATAACTTGGCTTTGGAACAATGGGAAAAGGTTTGGGGGAAAAACGTAAAATTTGTTAGATCGAGCGCCTACAAAGAAAACATGATTAAAATGTTTTACAGATGACACATTTCCCCGATAAGGTTAAATAAATATGGCAAGAGAATTAGGAAAAATTGTTGGAAATGTAAGTATAGTGATGGAACTTATTTTCACTTATGGTGGGTATGTAGTAAAGCTAAAAAATATTGGATTATGGTAAAAGAGATTATGAATGAGATATTGACTAAGACCAGAATGCTTCTTATTAAACTTCATTCCAGATATGTTTAAGAAAAATGAAATATATCTAGTGATGCAGATTCTTACAACAGCCAGAATTACTTTTGCTAGTATATGGAAATATGAGGAAACTCCTATTAGAGAAGAAGTGATTTCTAAGATATACAATGTGGCAGAGATGGAGAAATTAACTTTTATCTTGCAAGAAAAAGGTTATGAAATGTTTGATAAATATTGGTCAAGTTTTTATAGATGGTTAAAAGAGAGAACCTAGCTGAATTTAGCTGAATCCAATTGAATTTATACAAAATATATATACATAAACATAACTAAATGATATGGCAAATATGTAAATGACAGTGAAAATTCTGTACTTTTTGAAAATAGGGAACTTTTTTGCAACAAAATGTATGTTATCAGATGAAATTCTTTATTATTTTTTTCTTTTTCTTTTCTTTTTCTTCCTTTCTTTTTTCTTTCCTTCTCTTTTTCTTTTTCATATTTTGTCAAAATCCAAATAAAGAAAATGATTTTTAAAAAGGAGAGAACTTCTCTCCTTCCTAGCCACAGAGATTCCTCGGATCCCTTCCATCATCATAACTGTAAAGGTGTCTCTGGCCCCCCATCCCTCATCTCATCACAGTCTATTTATTTAAAACATTTTTAACCTGCCTTTCCTAACCTAAGCCCAACTTTGGGTTTGCAAGGCAGCAAACAATAAAAACAAAACTAGATTTAAAAACATATAGATATATAAAAACAATTAAAACAACACATAAACAAACACATGACTGTGAGGAAGGGTCAATGAGAATCTGTGAGGAAATGCCAGACAAAACAAGACTTCACCCTTTGGCAGAAGACAATGATATAACAGACAGACAAATCTACTTTGAGAGGGAATTCCATAATTTTGGTGCCACGACCAAGAAGGCCCATTTCTAGGTGGCCACTCATCTAGCCACAGATGGTGGGGGCACTTGAAGCAAGGGCTTTAAAGAAGACCATTGTAGTTTTGGAGGTTCATATGGGAGCAGGACTGAAATAATATGGTCCCTAAGAGCTATACTAGCCAGAATTCTGCCAACAATATACTGCACCAATTGTAACTTTCACACACTATTCCAGGGCAGTACCATGGAGAGCACATTGCAGTAGTCTAATCTAGATAGTACTATGGCATGCATCATTGTGGCAAGATCTTCTTTGCCCAGGAAAGGTCAAAGCTGGTGAAAGGCACTCTTGGCCACCTGCTTTCCCAGCATTATTTCCTTGCTTTGCAAACTCTCACAATGGGGACCACTTAAGGGACCATGGATGTCATTTTAGGCTGCTGGCTGGTTAGAGGATGTAGGAAGTTGAATAAAGATTTTGGTTGTGATAGATTATAGTAGCTCAGAGCCATGTCCTGTGCCTAAGTATACTTGTTCATATATATTTATATTTGTTCTGAGTTTATAACGATACATGTAGAGAAACCCTAGTGTTGGAAATTGCCTTAATTTTAGAACATGGATAATGATTGCTTACTGCTGTCTTGATGGGAGCCATAACAGGACAAATTAAAAACCAATTTTTTTTGATGAGCGCCAAGTATTTTTAAAAAAGTTTTCTTTCAAACAGATCCTACACCTTATCTCCAAATTAATTTTGATTTTTTTTAAAAAAAATTACCTTTTGCATGGGGGAGGGACTTACCTCCTCCTGCTGCTTCCTCCTCTTCCTCATAGTTGTGGAGCTCCCCCTCTCCCACGAGTATCGCGGGTCCCCCCCTTGTATATACAAACATTACTAAATGATATGGCAAATATGTAAATGACAGTGAAATGTATGTACTTTTTGAAAATATGGGACTTTTTTGCAACAAAATGTATGTTATCAGATGAATTTTTTTCTTTCTTTTTTTCTTTTTTCTTTCTTTTTTCTCCTTTCCTTGTCCTTTTATTTTTCTTCCTTTTTTCCCCTTTCCTTCTCTTTTTCTTTTTCATATTTTGTCCAAATCCAAATAAAGAAAATGATAAAAAAAAGAAAAGAGAGCAGGCTATTCTATCCTGTCGTACCTCTGGCAGGTCCTCTGGAAGAAACTCAGCCCTGGCCATGGATATGGAGCTACCACTATCAAGGATGGCTTGGAATGGTTTTCCCACTATCATCAAGGGCATCAACATTGGGGGTCTTTGCCGGGTGTCATCTGTGACTTGCAACGATTCGCACCCCATGTCGCACTCATAAGAACATAAGAACATAAGAGATGCCAATGTTGGATCAGGCCAAAGGCCCATCCAGTCCAACACTCTGTATCACACAGTGGCCAGAAATACCAGTGCCATCAGGAGGTCCACCAGTGGGGCCAGGACATTAGAAGCCCTCCCACTGTTGACCCCCCCAAGCACCAAGATGACAGAGCACCACTTGCCCCAGAGTCCCTATCTATACCTTGTGGCTAATAGCCACTGATGGACTTCTACCTTTTGAAGCCGTCCATGCTTGTAGCCGCCACCACTTCCTGTGGCAGTGAATTCCAAGTGTTAATCACTCTTTGGGTGAAGAAGTACTTCCTTTTATCCGTTCTAACCCGACTGCTCAGCAATTTCATGGAGTGCCCACGAGTTCTTGTATTGTGAGAAAGGGAGAAAAGTATCTCTTTCTCTACCTGCTCTTTCCCATGCATAATCTTATAAACCTCAATCCTGTCACCCCTCAGTCGTCGTTTCTCCAAGCTAAAGAGCCCTAAGCGCTTTAACCTTTCCTCATAGGGAAAGTGTTCCAACCCTTTTATCATTCGAGTTGCCCTTTTCTGCACTTTTTCCAAAGCTATAATATCCTTTTTAAGGTGTGGTGACCAGAACTGCACACAGTATTCCAAATGAGGTCTCACCATTGATTTATATAGGGGCATTATGATATTGGCTGATCTGTTTTCAATACCCTTCCTAATAATCCCCAGCATAGCATTGGCCTTCTTTATTGCAGTCACACACTGTCTCGACATTTTCAGTGAGTTATCTACTACGACTCCAAGATCTCTCTCTTGATCAGTCTCTGCCAGTTCAGACCCCATCAATGTGTATTTATATTTAGAATTTTTGGCTCCAATGTGCATCTCCTTGCACTTGGCCACATTGAACCCCATTTGCCATGTTGACGCCCACTCACCCATCCTTGAGAGATCCCTTTGGAGTGCCTCACAATCCTCACTGGTTTTCACCACCCTGAACAACTTCGTATCATCCGCAAATTTAGCCACTTCACTGCTTACTCCCAACTCCAAATCATTAATGAACAAGTTAAAAAGCAGTGGACCAAGTACTGATCCCTGCGGTACCTCACTGCTTATGTCCCTCCACTGAGAAAATTGCCCATTCCTGGCACTGGTGGGATCTTGGTCGGGATGGGCTATGCTCGTCCGTCAGTAACAACCCCTTGGGGCTGGGGCCCTCGCCTGCTGGGGAGCCACAGCCCCATTCCTTGCATTCCCGAGGTCTTCCCTTCCTTGGTAGAGGTGGCGCTTTCAGCCACCATGTAGTTGTCCCAGACTTCCAAGGCTTCATCCAATCCCGGTGGGTGCCAACAGGCTATCCAGTGTCAGACACGAAGTGGGATATCTGCAAGAATTGCTCTAAGACCACTTGTTTGACTACACATCAGTTGCCGTCCATTTTTGGCTGCAGCCACGGGGTGGTGGCATCCTTGAGCGCAGCCAGCACTGCCTGGGGCCAGTCTCCAAACTGCCACTCTATCACGCAAAATCTTTGGCGGTATGTTTCTGGCATGATTTAAAACCTTTCTAGGATAGCTACCTTTAACTTAGAGTAGTCTCCGGCTTCTTCCTTTGTCATGGCCTTTAAGGCGGCCTGTGCATTGCCTATTAAATAGGGACCCAAGATAAAGGGCCACTGGGCCCGAGGCCATTGCGCCACCTCTGCTGCTCTTTCAGAGGTCTCCACATTGTTGTCAGGGCCAATTTTTGACAGTGGGATCCATGACCCATGTGTGGGCCACTCTGAGGGTGATTCTCATTGTCCTCTACTCCTGCCCCCCGGGGGGCTGTTGCCAGTCTGTTGGAAGTCCCACAGCAATGCAGCCTGGGCCGCTTGTTGTTGCTGGGTAATATCTCATAACAACTGGGCCTGTTGTTCTGCCAACCATTGTCCGAATTGTATTAAATCCATGAGACTGGTGTCTTCTGAAAAGGGGGCTGCCTGAAGCATGGGTGCAGCTTCCATGGAGTCCTGGCTGCAGTCTGACTCCAAGGCTTCCCCAGAGGACTCGCCTGGGGTGCCGGACTGAGGAGGGTCTACAGCCGTCACCTGAGGGTATTCTGGGGTCCACCCTGGATGTGCCGGAATGTAAGGGCGGGGCCTCCTTATAGCGGTTAGGATGCCCACATCCTCCACGATGTTTCACACCACCCTTGCCCCCATTCAGCCTCCCCTTCCTCCACCTCGGGACTGGGGATTACAAAAGGGCCGCTGGGACCTCAGTTAATAGGTGAGGGGCCTTGGCTGTCTGGCAGTAGGCTCCCTTTGGAGTTGGGCATCTCTCTCTCACTCTCAGTCTTTCCTCACCTGCCGTCATTCCCCTGTCATTCTCCTCCTCGATCCCAGCGTTTGGCCTCCTTTTATCTGCCCCTCTCCTTTCTTGCCTCACTTTTCCCTTCCCTTACTGTTCCCCCTGCTTGTCTCTCCTCCCTGCCCCCACTTCCATTGGCTAAGGGTGCCAGGTCTTTTAAGGTCTCATTCATGCCTCCACCTCTCCCTCCCAGGCAGGGTCAGCATCTCTTGCTGTGGTTCTCATGCCTCAGCTGGCCTTGGTGTGGGTGTGGTCTGCGCCGGAATCCTGTCATGGCTTGCAGGTGGGTCCCACGGCTGCAGTGACGGGCATGCCCAGTGACCCAGTGACTCTGTCTCCCCCATCTTCAGGTTGGGGTGTGAGTTTCCCACCGACTTGCTCGACGGCCCGAAGCAGCCACCCTCTGGTAGGTCCCCATGCAGCCTGTCTCCACTGTTGCCGCTGTACCATCCAAACTCGGAGCCACTGCTGCCGGGTGAGTCCCTCTTCAGGGTGCTTGGGGCCGGCAGGGGAGAGTCTGCACCTGGACACCTTGTAAAAATCTCAGGATGAATTCTTTTAAACTATGTTTAAACTGTATTTTAAGAATAATTTAAACATTATAAGAAAAAACAAAAGCAGGTCAAATTTTATTATACAAAATGTTGTCCTCTACAGGAATAGACCAGGTCTCCGGAGAACAGGTCTACCTGCCCCTTTCCACTATATTGGTAGACCTGGCCTTAGGCGAACAGGTCTACCCATCCCTTTCCACTATATTGGTAGACCTGGCCTCTGGAGAACAGGTCTACTCGTGCCAATCCACTCTCTTGCTAGACCTGGCCTTGGACCGTGTTAGCCGAATTGCTTTATCTACAGCAATTGGCAAATTTTAATCTGGGTTCTTGCCAACTATACCAAGGTCCAGTTCCCACCAAGGGTTACCAGTAAAAGGAGTCGAGGCTGTTGTTGTTCAAAATAACTGACTTTTACTTAAGAAAATATAAATCACATACAAACAATACTGATGCTCACACACACTTAATCAAGTTCCTTAGAAATACAGTATTAAGCAGGTAGGGTGATGAGGGGTGATAATTATCTGTCCTGAAGCTTTGTTCGTTCCAATGAAGAATGGATGGGGAGAAATGGAATTCTAGGGAAGTTTAACTCACAGCTAGTACCAGCCAGCTTGTGTGGGCAGTAGAGGCAAGGGTTGGGGATAGAAAGCTGGACAAAAGGGGAGTTAAAGCAGACAGGGGGTGTTGCGGGGACTGCGGCTAGGGCCAGGCGACTGGTCCTCACCTTTTATAGGTGGATCTTTGGGTGGGTGGTAACTGTGCCAACCTGTGGACCCACCTACCTGTTAGTCCATCCCAAAACTAATCCTATTGGTTGTGTGTAGTGAGGGGTGGCAACCTAGAGGGTTGGGCAATATTGTAACTTAAGACCTAACTCAAAGTAGGGCATCTGGGCAAGTGTGAAACTTGGCGTCAAGGAACCTCCTTGAAGTGCAGTTGAAGCTTGGCCATTCCCTGGTCATCAAAGGGTCCATCCAGCAGGAAATGCCAATGTAAAATAAAGCAGAGATGCAGAATACGTGACATCAGACAGTTCAACAATGGGGGCTGTTTCTCCTTATGTTGTTCTTTTGCTGACAAAATGGAGATGTGTGCTTTCTTCACCAGGCTGGCAGTGTAGCTGACACCTACATTAACATGTAAGGCTTATGCAGACACCTTCTATGTGTAGTATCACAACAGGTGACATGTACAGCTTTCTGAGCCTAAGTGTGTGTGTATGCACAGTCCATTGTGTGAGTGTAACAGCAAATATAAGTTCATAAAGCAAAATATCAGTCTCATCCTTTAAGAACCGTCACCTTGGGCTGACCCTTAGAAAACATACCCGCACTCAGGGGTCATTTCGGGGGGGGACGCGGCGGGACGCCGTCCCCCCGGGGATTGCCGTCCCCCGCCCCACCC
>NW_015169798.1:265959-313959 GCF_001447785.1 Gekko japonicus | reverse complement strand
GTAACGCCAAAGAACGCTCAATCAGACCTCTGGTTGACTCAAAGTCAGTATCCAGTGGCACCTTTAAGACTGACAAAGGTTTATTCAGACTAGTATGAGCTTTCGTGTGCAAGACACATTTAGTGTGCCTTGCACACGAAAGCTCATACCATGAATAAACCTTTGTTGGTCTTAAAGGTGCCACTGCGGGAGTGCTGCGGCTTTGGAGAGGCCCGGAGTCCCCGAGACACACTTCTCCGGCAGCTCTTTTTCTACAAAAAGACCTCTGCTCCACAAGCAACTTTGGTGATTGGTCTGTGTTGGTCTGAAGCAACAGACCAAAGTTTGAGTCCAGTGGCACCTTTAAGTCTTAAATGTGCCACTGGACTCAAACTTTGTTCTGGGATATAAAAGCTATCTCTTTTTCTTAGCTCACTCATTGGCTCCTCCTGAACTGCTGCCCACTGATAGCAGTAAAAGTAAGGAATAAGAGGACACCCATAGTGGATTATGGTCATGTTTGCAGGTCTGTTTGTAACACTGTTGGGACCTTCAGTATGGCTTGCTCCCGGATCCTCTGAACTTCCCCCACTCTGCTGTCAAAAACTCCAGGATAGTGTGCCTAATGTTTCTGTTGCTCTAAGGATCCTTCGCACGTTTCCAGTGGCAAGTGGTGAACGCAGTTTCTCAAAACTCAAACTGTGGTGGGTGTGGCCTTATGACACACTTCCGGTGTCCTCATGGGGCTCGGCAGTGGAGCTGCAAGGCCGCCGCCGCCAGCTGAGACCGTAAACTGTGGTGGGTGTGGCCTTATGACACACTTCCGGTGATGTCAGGGGGTGTGGCCTTATGACACACTTCCGGTGATGTCAGGGGGTGTGGCATATGCTAATGAGTTATGCTAATGAGTACCCCTAGGTCTTTTTCTACGAAATGACCCCTGCCCGCACTTGGTGGCGGCGGGGGGGACTCTTGCAGTCTACTTTGGTTTTTTAGTGAAATATTACAGGTCAAGTATAACAGAGGTGGAAAAATCACCGTCAGAACAGTGCCTAACCTAACAAACAGGAAGTTGCTTAAATGTTATCAACCTGCCCAAACTACTTATTTGTTCAGATATTTATATCCTACTTTTCCCTGTGACCCAAGGCAGCTTGCAAATCATACTGAAAAGTGTAATAGGGGTGCACAAAAATAAATTCTGTCTCCATTATAGCCTATGAGACACCATTGTAGTCATAGGCCCCATAGGTTATAATGGAGAATCAATCCAGGGGGATATGGGGCTTTGGGGGGCTGTTTTTTGAGGTAAAGACACCAGATTTGCAGCATAGCTGCTGGTGCCTCTCCTGGGAAACAACATTCAGGTTTCAAAAAGATTGGCCAAGGGGATCCAATTCTATGGGCCCCAGAAGGAAGTGCCCCTATCCTCCATTGTTTCTTATGGAAGCTTGATTATGAGTTGAAGCAGAAATCCTCCGAGCTGGCCTCTGAAATGTTGCATGCCAGCGCCCCGTAACGCGGCTTAGAGGAAACTGTGGTCTTAAGAGCACCTTCTAACTCTGAAATACCATATCAATGATATCTAAGATTGCTTAAATGTCTGCTAAAACAGATGAAGTCCTATTTCTTCTGTTATACAAAGATGGTTAGTCATGAATACCCAAATTATGCCCATGCCCAAAACTGGATTGGTAGGAACCTAAACATCCAAGTGTCAAGGTCTGGGGTGCAGGCAGAGGGAAGTCCCAGTTTAGTCCGAGTTCTTGAGCCAAAAGGAGTGGAGCAGGAAACCGAGAGCGAGAGTTCAAATCACAAACCAGGAGCAAGGTCATTTAAGCCAGAGTCAGAAGCCGGAGGAGGATAGCAGGAACGAAGTCTTCGAACCAGGAGGTGGAGTAAATGCAAAGCGTCACGGAGTTTTGACGAGTTTCCTTCCACAAAGGAGCCAGCTTACAGCCTGAAGCTAAATAGCCCTCTGCTGCTGTTTCCAATTAGTGCAGTGGCAGCAGCAGCCAAGCGTCTGTCAAAACTCAGGACTAACAGATTGTCTGCTCCGCAGCTGAGCTATGCGTCTCCTTGTTGCTAAGTCCTGCTTGAGTCAGTCTCGTAAGCGAGCAACTCTTGGGGGCGAGTCGGGAGGCCTTTCCACCTGTGGCTGCTCCTCGTCAGCTGTCTCTGAGCCAGGTGCCAGTGCAGGCGGTGATGGTAAATTGCCGATCTCTGCAGCTTCAAAGGGGCCAGCTGTGGGTTCTGCTGAAGCTGGCAATGGCCTTTCCTCAGCACCCATGACACCAAGCTGTGGGGTAGTAGCTGGTTGGAAAATAGGCTTCCAAAGATACTTTCTTGAGCATCAGCTGAACAACTACATAATTAATTATCTAGACTTTTTTAAGAACAGCATTAATTGTCTGCAATACATTAATCAGCACTGATGGTTAGTGCTGTCCTTATGTTCAAGTGCATTCTGAGTCTACTATACCCAAAGTTCAAACTGTCAAAGAAATTGTGACCATTTCCAGCAAAGTGCAAGCTATCGTCTCTGTCCATTAGTAGTTATAGCAGAAGGAGTTTAACCAATATGGCCAGGATTTATGATGACACTGACCACGTGAAGCATTTTAATGAACAGCATTTTGCAGACAAAATACCAAGAATAAAGAAAACTTTTGTCATTATTCACTGACATACCATCATTTTTGAGAAAAAAAGAATTGAGTCATCAGTCTTTCTTAAGCGACATTTGAGTTGTGATAACTGTCCTGTTTCAATAGTATTGGGTCTCCATTATTAGGTGACCTTCCATTGCAGTGGTGGGACAGAATGGGTAGTGAGTCTTCATTCTGGAATACAGCTGGTCTGCTTAATGTGGAGTGGTATTTGCAAATTTGTTGCCATTACTTGTGGTTGGGTTATCAGGTACCTGCCACTGAATATTGGAAAACACTGGTATAGAAGGCTGAAATTCCGAAATTGTAGTTTTCATCTTCATGAGGAAGAGGGGTGGTAGAAGTGGGTGGTGGTGGTGGTTGTTCCTGACTGGGACCCAAAGCAGCTTTTCACATCCATCTTCCACTTTATCTTCACAACAACAACTTTATGAGATAGGTTAGCCTGAGAGTTTTTGATGGGCCTAGGGTCACCACTGAACTTCCATGGCAGAGTGGTGACACACACTGATAGATAAGGAGCTCCATAGCAGAGAGAGGATTAATTGCATAGGACCCGTACAAAAAGATCCATTATTATAATTTACTGTAGTGTAGCTAAATGGTTATGCAATGGATGGTGATAGTGGGGTTGTATTAATATTCTTTATGGGGGGAAGGGGGGGGACTCCTTGAGTCTCCCAGCGGAAGGAAGGCTGGCTAAAGATGCTGTGAATAAAACAGACCAAGGCAGCAATTATAATAGTATAAATATGATTTTGGTAATTAAAAAAACATCTGTTTCCTTTTTCATAATGTAAACTATTCAAGTACCCACAATCTTGAAATTTCAGATATTCTTCAATTTTGATTTTTGACCCTATATCAGATTTCTCCAAGACGTTTGTGTGTATAATGAATAAAAAGACAGGCATTTATTAAAACAGCATAATTGATGTTGGACAGGGAGCTTACTATTTTTGGATTTTTCTGATACAGCTTTAAAACCTGTTTCCTCCACAAGCAGTTAAAGAAGCTCAAATTACTTTGGCTTGTATCCAACATGCTTACCTCTTTCTGTGTTGAATGGAGGGTTAGAAAAGAAAAAAATGAAGATGTAGTTTCACTCTGGTGGTAGGTTTCAGAGCCAAACAACATGTAGCAGAACTGTAACAGCAGATATATTATTTGGTCAAAAAAAGTATTTCAGGGGCTTCCATTATGAAATGTGTCCATATTGCCTCTCTTCCTCTCTACAGGACTTTAACTGGGGAGAGGACTATTTTTGATCAGGAAAATGTTTTGTGAGTGGGAATTACCCCCTCCCATGCGCAACACTGCAACCCAATCCCTAGCCCTTTGCTGCCAAGAGTCAACCAGCTAGATATAATTTGGCCCTTAGTGAAGGAATACAAACTTGTAAAGGAACTTGTTTATTTGATTAAACATTTTATTTTGGTTTCCAATTTAAAACACTTCCAAAGCAACTTACAGCGTTCTATAATACAGTGCAAAATTTAAAGCTGGCAACCTTTGACATAAAACTTCAGCAGCCAAAAATAATGGTTATACATGTTAAAAACAGAGAAATCGAAGGACAGAGATCTGGTTCCCACCTGCAGCTTTGAGTTATGCTGAAGGCCGCTTTCATGGCAGACTGTTGGGACTGCAGTAAGAAGGGCATGTGGTGTGGTTCTTCAGAAACTTCCTTGCATGTGCAATCATTCTGCCTGTTCCAAAAGTTTTTTAGCTTCACGTGGCTGTTACATATGGTGGGTTTTACAATCCAAACAAAATACATTGTTGACCTGACAAGTATACATGAGATATTCTGCTCCCCTCTAAGTTTAATTGTTTTCGTCACGATAGCAAATAACAAAACACAATGAAGCATAGCATAAATAGCTTAGGTGATAATGGGGGATTATTTGTATCAAATGGAGGTTTGAAATGTATTTTATTTTAAATACCCAGAATAAATATAGGAGCATATTTATGCTGCACTTATTATGTAGCATTGTTCTCAGGAATGAGTTTTGGTCATATAAGCGCTGCTTCAGCATTTTTCTGGATATTATTCATCTATTTTGTTTGCTTTTGTGAGCACAGTTTATGGTTAGTACTTCAGCGCTTCTGGGAAAATCACACTTCTGGGCAGTGGGTAGGCAATTACTGCATATATAAAGTTTCCTCTTTTGCTTTGTTTTGAATGTTTGTTTGTTTTTTGGTATTGTTACGGAAAGATAGGTCAGCTGTGCAGCAATCTGAAAGCTCAGTAGGTCCTTTCCACACTGACTTTAAATATTGCAAGTATAATTGAATGAAACCTCCTTACAGACTTTCTTCTTAAAGTACAAAATGGCATTTTTGTGAAGAGTTTGATCCCCCTTCTATTTGTCTGGGATAGAGGGGGAATAGGAGCAATGCTTACCTACTTCTGAAATAAGGAAGAACGGGGAGGCAATGCCAAAGATGTTAAATTTCCAGAATTTTTTGGGGGGTGGGGAGCAGAAATTTTGGGAAAAACTTTTCTATCAAACCTAAACTACATTTAATGATTTAACAACATATAGTAAGTCATTGATAACTTAGTTTAGCATATAAAATTTTACTGTTTGGCGTATTTATGGAATTTAACAGTGAAAGTGTCTTATTTTCAATAAGAAAAATTGCAGGTATACTTGAGGAGTTGTAAACTGCTGCACTCTGTGCTGCTATAGAATCTCGATCTTAATTTTTGCCTATAGTCACAATAGGTAGGACTACCAGCATTTTTGGATATTAAGCCATTTTGTTGTTGCATCCACCACCCTTTGTTAGAATTCCAAAGGTGTCTACAGGCTCAAAAAGGGTGGGGACCACTGATCTGTGCTAAGAATTTGCTAATCATAAGGACATCTAAAATAGTCATTAGGGAGGAGATCTAGAAATGCAAACTACAGTTCTGCAACTAAGATATAAACAGTTGGATAAATCTTATCTAACAATTTGTGCTAGATGAAGGAGCTTTCCCTTCTTTCCCCTTCTTTTGCAGCCCGATGTGCTTCCTGAAATCGATAAAATCATTGGTCCTACAAGAATCCAGGGGGTGGGTGGCGGTGTGGTGGTGTGTTGTGCCATGAGAGAGGCAATCATCAAACATCCCCCTCTCTTCTGCAAGTGGAAAAGGAGGTTAGGATTCAGGAAAATATTACACTTTAGAGCAAGCTTGGACGAATCAAGTTTGCTGAAGATGTGTTCTTGCTTGAATTATTTTACTTTTGCTAATTAAACACAAATTTCAGTTTATTTCAGTTCCAGTTCAATGACAGTAATAAACAGATCAAACATCATAGGTCTGTAAACATAGGCAAAATACTGTCTTACATTAACTCTTTAAAATTGCACTCTACCTGCAATAGATATAAATTTTACCACTAATAGTATGATTTTTTCCATTTGCATTTATTTTATTTTATATATTTTTATTTTATTTTATTTATATCCTGCCCTACCCTGCAAGTTGGCTCAGGACAGCTCACAGCATATAGATATAACAATTTAAAATATTAAAACATAATACAATAAAAATTAAAATTTGGCTCTATACGTAAATCAGCAGATGGCGATAATCCAATTTAATACTTCCAGAGATTTTAACTCCTTTATGGGTGCTCAGATGTACTAGTTTTTGCAAGTGGAAAAATTCCCACCAATTCATATATGAGAATACCTGTGCGTAGCACGGTAAATAGAATGGGTGGGTACGGCAGGGGGTGTCATATGGTGTCCACTGCCTCAACCAAAGGCCTCTTGGAAGAGCTCTGTTTTACAGGCCCTGAAAAATGATTGTAGATCCCACAGGGACCTGATCACAATTGGACGATTGTTTCACAAGGCTAAGTGGACATCCTTTGGGCCGGGGATCACCAGTAGATGGTGATCTGAGGAGCACAATGTTCTTTGTGGGACATAGTGGGAGTGATGGTCCTGCAGATACCAAAACCTTGAACTTGATCCAGTACTCCATTGGAAGCCAGTGCAGCTGGTGGAGCACAAGCTGTGTATGTGCTTGTCCTGAAGTCCCAGTAAAGACATGCACAGCTGCATTTTGAACCAGCTGGAGTTTCCAGATCAGTCTCAAGGGTAGCCCTGCATAGATTGAGTTACAGTAATCTAACCTGGAGGTGACCAATGCATGGATCACTGTAGCTAAGTTATGGGGGAGAGATAGGGGGTCTTAGTTTAGTTTATTATTACGGTCTTAAGACCAACATACAGAGTAAGCATAATATGTGAGGGAGGATAGGGGGTCAATTGCCTGACCTGCTGGAAATGGTAAAAGGCAGATCTGGTGACAGTTGTGACCTGGGCCTCTATTAGAGAGTGAGGCATCAGGAGTCACACCCAGACCCCTCACCCATTAACACTGGTGCTAACAGCACCCTGTCAAGGGTGGGGAGCTGGATCCCTGGTTTCATCCCCCATGGCTCAGGCACAGGACCTCCGTCTTAGATGGATTTAATTTCAGTCAACTCTGATTCAACCAATCAGCTACAACCTCCAGTGTCCTAGCCAGAACCTCTGGGGTTGTATCTCATCAACAGATGTAGCTGGGTGTCATCAGCGTACTGATGAAAACCCAGCCTAAACCTCCACACCAGCTGGGCAAGTGGGTGCATATAGATGTTAAATAACATAGGGGAGAGGATCGCCCCCTGGGGGATGCTGCCTACCAAAGGGTAACACAGTGAAATTCTCTCACCAAGTACCAAAAAGTCAATATGAAACTTCAAATTCAAATAGTACACCTGAAAATTTGGAAATCCTAGGCATGAACAAATTGGACTGAGGTTCAGCATAAAAACTACAGGGTTACCTGTGGAACACTCTACAGTATTATTCGCCAAAGATATATATCCTTTCAGATGGAGGAATTTGCTGAAATTGGCTCTCCAGCAAAACTGATGATATCTATGGTTGCCCCCCAAAAAATACTAAAACGCTGAATATACTGAGTTCTTGACAAACAATAAAACAAGCATTTTGTCCCCTACAACCCAAAAGGGAACTGGAACTTGAAACATTTAATTTCATTTCCAGAAAGATAATCTGCTGCAACCAAAATAAAAGAGATTTCTGGCACCTTAAATACTAATGAAATTGTTGTGTTACAATGCATTTGTTAATCTTTATGGTATCCCAAGATGCTTTGTTGCTTTAATGTGTCTACTCATGATGATGATGGTAGATCACTGGTGATAATTTTATTTTCTTCTGGGGGGTCTCCTGCAAATTGTATTATGTTGACAGCATGTTCTTATCAAGATATTATTGCAGCTGTTGTATAGAGCTGTTTTGGGGGAAGAATCAATATGAGTCTCTGAAGCAGTTTGCATTACACAGTGTATTATAAAAAATTACATCATGTTAGCTAAATACTGGTGACCTCAGAAGCAGTAGATAACATGCGTGTAACATTTTACTCTCAGGAGGACCTGTCTCAGTTTCCTGATAGCTGAGCAGCATTTCTGTCTACCCAGTGCATACGTATACATTTGTTGCCAGAGCAAAAGATCCATTGAAGAAACGGTGTTTCATGGGCAGGCTATTAAACCATTAGATTTGATTTGGGAAATGCTACAGAGGAGCCCCCTCCCCATGTTCCTTTATTATAAACAAAAGTTGTTGTAGAAATATGTCTTTTCTTTTAAAAAAGGCTGGAAATGAGTTATAGTTACTGTTTCAGCAAATGACTGTCTAGAGAAACAGGAACAATACAGAATCTTGATGACAGAAGTTAGTTTTAGTTTGTGTTGCATACTGTGGCGTCCTTGCTTATTGGGGAGACTGTTTCTCCTTTAAAACTCACTCTGTGTACATGAACTTAGTAGGTTTCTGCTGCCACCAGGAAATAAAAATTCCACCTCTCTCTGTTTTGGTAGAATAACCCAGTGTCTGGGTGCTTCAGAGGACTATGTGCCCATGAGGAAGGACTGTTCTAATTGCTGGGATAAGTTTAAACAAATAATGATTTATTTATAAAATAACAAAATAGGTTTCTGGGTATTTTTGAACTATTAAGAAAGAAAATATAACTGACAAAGCTTGGCGTCACACACAGTCTCTCATACACCAAAACTCAACTCTGACAGGCTTATCTCTCTCATATATAGCTACACAGGCTGAACTCTCTTAATTATAGCCACACAGGCTAAACTTTCTTGCTCATAGCCACACAGGCTATATGCTTCCTCTGTCATACAGACTTTCACACAAACTCTCCACACTCTTCTCTTCAAGAACACAGAATCACATCAGAGACATCTCTCTTTCCACACTCTGTCATCAACCAATCACATCACACTTGTCTCCCTCTATCACTCGCCTTATATTACTGCAGTCACACTAAACATTTAAAGAAACACACACACCAAAAATGGAATCATTACACATACAATCTGCACTTTTACAGAGACAAACAAAGGCTTCAAAGGCTTCAAAGTCGAACAGTATATTGGGTAAAAAAACGGGGTGTTACTCATGAGATGAGAGTTAGCAGTTACTTACTTTCTCTTTTTTGGCTGCCAGAAATGGCTATAGGTGTTGTTTGTAGAGCTAGGTATGGTACTCAGCTTACAGGGGTGTGAGGGGTATGTACAAAGGTGTTCCCTTTCTCCACCCCATCTGTCTCATATATAATAAGAACAAAGGGGAAGAAGGTTCTTGTGAGGACAAAAAAAAGAGATCCTTATGGGAACACAGACTTCTTTCTCTTATTTCGTTGTAGTTAAGCAGAAGTTCTTTGTACACTTTGAAGAGGGCATCACCTTCTCAAGTACTTTCCTAATTGCTGTATATATATATATTTAAACCTGACTCATAATGTTTCCAGTATTATATGAATAATTTAAATATTCCCTGTTGGAGGATAGACTCAGGGTGTGACCCAGTGGAAAGGGTTAAAACCCCCCTGTACAGTTTAAGCACTTACTGTCTATTCTGTTGGCAATGCTTATTCTTTACTGAGGTATAAAAAGGAAGTAATGTCAATTTAAACAGCAAGGTCACCAGGTGTTTAGGACAGCTATGGCTAAGCCATCCAGTGTGAATCTGCTTAGGAAGTTGGTGCTAGAAATAGAAATATGGTAGCCTTTCAGTGCTGAATATGGTTTTTTTTAGATGTCCAAGAGTACATTCTGCAAATGAAACTGGAGGGAACGCTAGTCCAAAACCAGGAAGATAATGAATGTCTAAAATCATGACTTTTCTCTCTCTCTGTTTTTCTCTCTCTGCTATTAATGTGGTTGAAGTTCATGCAGAGCTCCATGCCATAGTTCAGTGGTAGATCCAAAGTTTACTTTCTGACATCTCCAGTTAAAAGCATCTCAGATAGTAGATAGTGTATCTTAGAGATAGAGTAGACAGTGGATCAGTGATCAGGCGTATAAGGCAGATGTACATGATCCTCGACGTGGTCCCTGTGCTTCACACCCATGGGATACAGTGCCGCCTGCGCTGGATCGATCGGTATTGTAGCAAGCTCTAATGGATTTTCGCGCCCAGACCTCAGGCATGTGCAGGAACCCCACTACGCATGCCCAGAGGGGTGAAAGTGGACATCCCGCCAGTTCCTTTCTTTCCGCCGTGCTGGAAGCACCTTTCCTTCGTCGGTCAGATTGGTAGCTATTTTCCTCAGAGGCTCTTCAGATTTCTCTTCAGTTTTTCCTTAGTTTTCACCTTTCCTTCACTTCTTCATTTTTTCATTTTTTTAAAAAAAAGACTTTATTTAGTTTTGAGGGGGAAGTTTTTCATCTTACCTCAGTTTGGCCTTCACCCCCCCTCACCTCTCTTTCTTCTCCATCCATTTTATTTTATTGAGAAAAGGTGGGGGTTTTTCAAACGTTGTAAAGGGTGCGACAGTAAGCTCGCTCCGCCGGACGGCCACACTCTTTGTATTTTTTGTCTTGGTGAGACGCACCGACCAGAGTCCTGCAGGCATTGTGCCATGTTCTCCAATCAAACTAGGAAGAATCGAGCGGCATGTCTCTGGGTGGCGTTACTAGAATCGGCGCTAAATCCCGCTTCTGCCATGGATCCAGAAGTACCAGTGAGACCATCGACATCGACGGCTCCGGCTTCGAAATTCTTGTCTGACATTGTCCAGTCGATATCGAAACGTCCAGTGTTCCGCATCCACTCCTGTGAAAAAGAAAAAGGAGAAATCGGGTAAAGAGCACAAGTCCGCCAAAAAGGGCTCCTCTAAGGAACAGCGTTCCGTGCGCCTTGGTATTTAGTCATGCCGGCCACATGACCACGGAAATGTCTTCGGACAGCACTGGCTCTTTGGCTTTGAAACGGAGATGAGCACCGCAACCCTAGAGTCGGATTCGACTGACTTTCGAGCAAGGGAACCTTTACCTTTACCTTTTTAAGGCCCTAAAGGCATCGAAGGCGGGAAAAGTCGTGGGTCCTGCACCGGGTAATGCCCCTAAGGTGCCCACCATTCCGACGACAGTATCGGCATCGGAAGCTCCAGTCGCTCCACCGATGCCAACCATCCAGCTGATGGACTCTCCAATACACCAGCTAGACCATGACACACTGGTTGACATGCATCCTTTCTCCGACATCGACAATGTCGAGATCCTCAGTCATCTCCTGGGCACGGATTGTTCTCCCTCTGCTCAGTCATCGACATCAACAGTCTCAGAGTTCCGCACCGATATTGATGCAGGTCAGCATCGACAGATCCCTCCAAACACTCAACGTCATCCTCCCCGTTTGTTTGCCGAAGATCGGTCTTTCGATATCGATGATCGGGCTGATAAGGGCTGCTCATGGAGATGAGATACTACGCTGTCTCCAAGATGCTCCCGCTCTAGGAGTAGATCCCCATGAGTCTTCCTACCCCCACCACCTCCTGCCCTCTCCTGGGATCACCGTCAACTACGTTATCTTTATGGAGCTTATCCACCCGCATCTGTGCCGTGGTTGACTCCAGCAGGTTACTCGGATTGGGATCGTTACTCTGCTCACAGATCATGGTCACCCCGTAGATCGAGGCCGACACCCTCAGCGTCTCTTTCCCGGCCTCCGGATCATGTATCTGATGACCCTCCTCGACATCGACTGGATCAATATTGTCCTTCCAGTCCCCCTATCCCACTGTCAACAGATCCAACCAGTCAGATCAAAACCACTCCAGTACAATTACCAGAGCTCGATTCCTCTGACTCTGCAGATGAGGATTCGGATACGGGGGTTTCAGATGTACACAGCTCCCATGACCAGCCTTCCCTGAACCAGGCAGTAGCCGATGACCAACCTATATCTCCATCTGAAAACTTAACTTCCTACGGAGTCCTCATTAAAAGAATGGCCCACTCCCTTGGCCTTTCTGTCGTACAACCACAACCACAGGTTACAGATGCTGTAACTAGATACATCGACAGCTATAGCACTACCCATGTCCACGATCCTATTACAAGCAGCTAAAGCACCATGGGATAAACCATCATCGGCTCCAGTGTCCACACGCCGCATGGACCATATGTAAACAGTCCAAGAAACAGGAGCGGAATTCTTATTTGCCCATCCTCAGCCAAATTCAATGGTAGTTACTTCCTCATCCAAGTCAAAGAAAACCCATTCTGCCCCTTCAGACAGCTTCTACATTTTTCATAGGGGTTGATTTGCGGTGGTTTGAAGGAACTGGCGGGATGTCTGTGCCCACCCCTCTGGGCATGTGTGGTGGGTTTCCTGCGCATGCCTGAGATCTGGGCGCGAAAATCCGTTAGAGCTTGCTACAATACCAATCGATCCAGCACAGGCACACTGTATCCCATGGGTGTGAATGCACAGATGACCACTCAAAGATCACCAGTTACAGGTAAGCAACCTGTTTTTCATGTTCTTCACAAGCCATTTTTTGTTGTTGACTGAAGTAGCCAAATAGATAGAATTTCAATGTGCCTTCATGAATTAGGTGACTGGAAGAGTGACTGTTAGAAGGAATATGTTAACAGATGTACACGTGCAAACAGAGCCTGGATCCTCTGCTACATGAAAACAGCAGCACACAGAGAAGGAATTTTCCATCCTTCCATCCTGCAGCCTGCCATGCCCCCTTGAATCCTGCTGTAGGAGACAGAGTGGGTGGAATAGTGACGTGTGTGTGTGTGAAATGAAGGTCTTATTTGAGAGTGGGAAATTGGTGATGGCCAACGTGCCCTCTGGCAATGGTAAATGTAGTTAAGTTCCAAGTCAATAACTTATAAACTTTTTGATATATTTGTATTTTGGCTATCTTTGCTAAACAAAATGAACTGGAACCAGTGAACTGTGACTTTAACAAATTGATGGTCTAGGTGTCTCCTTTTGCCTCTGTAGCCTCCTGTGTTATCGGAAAAGTTCCTTCTTAGGATCTGAGAGCCCTCAGAACCAGTGTGTGATGCAGTGGGGTGGGTCCGGCATGAATTCTCACTGAGGAAAAGTTGACATTCAGGAAGTGATTTCCATTGATTCCTTTTCAAATTGCTTTCCTCATGGTGTATTCTATTCTGTCCCAGAAAGTCCCCCAACCCTTAGGAACAGCTTTCGGGATGTGTGTGTAGGGGGAATGATGAATGAGGCGATCCTGATGATATATCAATGGATCCACAACACTGAATGGTTTAGCTATTTTACACTATCTAGCTATAAGAAATAAAGGACGAATGTCAATTCAAATGAAACTCTTTAAAATTCTAAAATGTTGTTTTCAAAAACTACAAGCTAGATATGGATTCACTGGCATAGAGGGAACAATGGCAGATAATTCACATTTTCTGGCCACTGAAATAGTCATCTTTATCTTAGCTTTAATTGATTCCAGATGTGATGAATTTTTGGACCAAATAAGACTTTTTTCACCAAAGAACACTTGAATAAAGGATTGTGCTTTTGTTAAGGGCTTGTTATTTCAGAAGGAGAATCAGTTTCTATAAAAGAAGCAGCATATGTGGTGATAAATGTCCTAAAAGTAGTTTAAGTTCAGGAGTTTACATTCAGAAGTTTATATCCCTGAATTTTCCCTTCCACCGTCTCTGTTTACTGTCCACATTTTTATTCTAAATGGTATGTAAAAATTCTAGAGAATAGTTTTGCTCTACTGTGTGTGCTTGTTAACATGGGGTATTTTACTAATTTCTAGTTAGTAATTTATAGTTACTAATTTCCTGACAATTGTACTCAAAGTAACCAAAATATACACGAGCAAATGGACGAATCTGCTTTGATGTACCAAGAAGCATTTTTCTTTGCTCTGTAGATATTTCTGTTCTTCAGAGAAGTTAATGTAAACACTTTCTCAAATTCTGGCCATCTCTAACCTATATGGGCAAAGTTGTGGAGTTCTATATTATAGAAAACTCTGCCATTAATGTAAAGGTTTAGAACCACAGGCCTGGCTGTGTCCTGGCTTACATAAGGTAATGTTGCTGTGTTCTTTCTTTAGTTTAATGGTTTCTAGTTTGCAGTAGTGGTATGTATTTCTGTGCAGTTCTGTCAAATGCAGTATGAGGCTCACTAGGTAATAGCTGGAAGCCTTTATGCAGTTAGTTCTTGTGTGAAACCTGCAGACTTGCATTCTCTGTGCATTCTGTGACTAGAGACCAGCTGTTAGATGCCAGTAACTGGACTGACAATGAGAGGAGCACCTTCCTTTGCAGAGGAAAATGCCAGTATTAGTTGTGGGTTACTCCTTCCTCTGCCAATAAAGTTTATGGTTCTGATAGGACATTCCAGAGAGAGAAGCAGATGGCTTTATAGCCCTTTCAAGTAATGTAATGTATGATAGCTGGTTTTACAGTTTTAAATGAAGTTCATATTGAAATGTGTGGTGATAATTGAGAGAATGCCATCCTAAAGAGAGTTCAACCCTTCTAAGCCCATTAGGGTGTAACTTTGCATAGGGTGGCACTGTCAGTTTTGCCAAAAGCTGCAGGCAAGTCCAACTTCATATTTTATAAGACTTCACAGTTCTACTTTTGTCAGAGTACTGAACTATCAAAAGGGATCTTGTATTTTGTGGGCATCTGACCCATGTGGGCATCTGCCTTCAGGAAAAGTGGGTCCTGCTTATCATTCCAAACTTGACGCCTCAGAAAAATGATAGCATTTAGGAATGCTAAAACCTGTGTGTTTATGTAACTATGTCTTGCAGGGTTGTTGAACTCATTTGTTATGACGGCCAGACTGACATAAATGAGACCTTGTTGGGTTGGGCCATGTGTGTCATAAAATGTAATGCCAGGTGGTGGAGATATAAACTTTAAAAAGGACACAGACAAACACAATTAAAGATTTTTAAAACTTTAAATACAACATGCTTAAAACACTAGCACTCTTGCAATATTTTGTCTATTTAACAGTCTCTGATAACTGACACCTCTACTCTGAATTATTGCATCAAAGTGTCTGTGCTATAGCAATCTTGAGTATGCTGTTCAGGTGTGTCTCTGTAAGCTGCAAACCTACTTTGATTTATTGACATTCATTACAGAAATCTCATGTTCAGTGTTCCTAGCCTAGGACCCAGGGTAAACATGAAATGGCTGGGCATTGCAACCTTTTGTACAGAAGTTGCTTCATGTGCTGGTCAAGAACATGAGAAGGCATCCTAACCCAGACTGAGGGCCACGTGTTTGTCTACAAAACTATACTTTTCCCCAGAGAAATAATTACAACTTCCTACAAAGGAAATTTGCTGGGGGAACTTGGTCTGGACCCACACTTTCAGCCTAATCCACCTCACTGGCTTGTTGTTATTCCTCCTCTAAAATAGTTAAGATTGTTTTCTTACTGAGAAAGACTGGATCATGAGGGCATGAATACAGTGAAAAGGGGGAGGGAACCCAGTTGCACCCAGGAGAGCCCCGGCATAAGGAGTCCAGCAAAATACACACACACTGTAGCAAGGCACACAAAAGCTCATACCTTGAACAAAACATTGTTGGTCTTAAAGGTGCTTGGTATTTCTCCCATGCAATTGAGGCAGCCCAGCAAAGCAAGCTCTCCCTTGTTCCCTCCCTCCCTTCAGGGAGGAGCCTCAGCCAGTGGAAGGAAAGAAAGGCTTTCCTTTGTCTCCTGCAGCCTGGCCAGGAAGCGAGCTTTAGCTGTCCCCTCCTTCCCCCTGGGAAGAGGAGGGGGAGGAGCCTCAGACAGTTCTTTACCAGACTCACTCAATTGCACAGGAGAGGCTTACCTATGTATCTCTCCTGTGTTATTAAGAGAGACTGGTAAAAGAAGCTGTGACATGGCAGCAGCAAGAGAACTGGAAAAGGAAGTAGGAAACAGCCAGGGCCTTGAGGGCTGGATTGGGGCCCTCCAAGGGCCTGATCTGGTCCACGGGCCACATGTTTGACACCCCTGCATTATAAGTTACTTCACTCCGGAGGGGGATAGTAAAGCATTCCACTTGGGAACATTGTTGTGCCTACCCTCTGCCTTCACTGAGTTGGAGAGACACTGAGGGGACACAGTGTAATTACAATTTGATATTAATAACAATTATGGCAGCAGGGTTTTTTGTTGTTGTTGTTAAAGCATCATTTCTCAAACTGGGAACCAGGGACAACTGGGAGTCCATGAATCCTTTATAAAGACAGGGGGCAAACCACTCTTAGGTCCATTATACAAAAGCAGAGCCCTCTTAGCTTTCTAGGAGTGGAGGCAGAGGGATGCTTTTTCAGGGGAAGGGGACAGAATTGGCTTCCTTCTTTTTTTCAGAGGGCAAGAGCTAAAAGAACTGCCAATCTGTGCAGCTGCCTAAATTCCAGATCACCTCAGAGCACAAGCTAGAACATTCACTGATTAGTTGCCTAGGAACTCATCTGTAGGAGCTTTGAATGGCTGATTGGCATCAAAGAAGTACAGTCATTTAGTTACTTTGGGTATAAAATAGCCATAACTGGGTTTCACTCTGTTTTCCAGTGCAGAAGGTTTAATCATAGAAATGGAAACTATAAGCAGTTACGATAAAGAAGTTTCTTAATCTTTCTGGTGCAGAGCCGCATCCAGCTAAGGGATAAGAATGATTAGAACTTGGGTCATGGCCTTTTGAGTCGTGGCTCTATAGAATCAACTACCCTCTCAGACATGACTTCTGTTCCATATACAGGTGACAAAAAAATTCCTTATCTTAAACTTGCTTTTAAAGTCTAGCTGAAGTGAATCTTGCTGGATTGTTTTGAAGACTCTAGAGAAAGGAGACTTCTGTAGGGCACATGTGGCTTTCCACAAACTTTGAAAGGGGCCTGTCTGGTGCGTGATGGACACTGGGAAGGGCATTTGGATTTACAGAAAATTGTAAGTCAAAATGGAGGTCCCTAAGTTGCTGAACTGCTGGGCTGTAGTGTTAAACTTGGACAGTGAAGACCTGAGTTCAAATTCGTGCTGAGCCAAGAAACTCACTGAGCAACCATAGGCCAGCAGCTCTACTTAAACTACATCACAGAGCTGTTGTGAAGATAAACTGGTTAAAAAGAGAACTATGTATGACACCCTGAAATTCTTGGAGGAGGGCCAGGATAAAATGTATATGTAAAAGAGGAAGAAGTATGTGGGTATACAAATTATGAGAGGTTGATTAGGATTGATTTTTAAAAAATGGGCTGTTGAAGTGTTTCTGTTGTCGCTTTCCTTGCCTTTTAGGTGCAAAGAGGATTGTAGGATAAGCCTATCAGGTCACCTAGTATGGTAATCAAGATGGTATGGATTCCTTACCAGATGAGTTTTGGAGTTCAACAGGTCACAATATCAATGTCTTCCTCAGTGACTCTGAAGAAATACTCTAGGTGGTAGTTGCCATGTTTAAGATAAAATGTGATTGTTGTGGGTATTTTCTTCCAAGAAGAAAATGTTGTTTGGCTGGCTTCCTATTTAACAGTTTAAAATTTTGAGATTGCATGGGTCAGAACTCCTTTTGAACATCTGTCCCAGTGTACCTTAGTTTGCTTATTTGCAAATTCCAGCATCTGTCATCAATGCCCTTGTTTATAAGAGGAAGTTGAAAACACCATCTGATATCAGGAGACCTACAGTAAATGTAGCTATGTATGTCTGCTAACTGGAATGTTCGCTGTTCAGAGCAAAACAAGTAAACCCCTGTAAGATTACCACAGATGGCTTTTTAAATACTCTTTCAGTTCAATTTTGAAAGTGGTTTGCCTTGTTACATGGTAGACTGCTGTTCACGAATCACAAATCCTGTTGATTACTGCTCATTTGGAGCTTGGCTTCTTTTTCTGAAATAATGTCATAGCCAATCTATAAAGTCATGTAACACTTGTATTAATTTTATATAGCCTTTATAATCAAATAGGAACTACTGACTTTGGGGAGATCCTGGTATCATTGGTCTTTAATTTTTCTTTTACAGATATATGATGTTGATCGATGGCAAAGATGAAGTATATATGATTGACAGAGATAACTCAGTATTTCATGTATCTAATCTGGAGTTTCCATTTCGTAAAGATCTGCGTGTACATTTAGAGAACACTCTGTTGGATGGGGTAAGAAACTTTGTATGTACTCTGTGTTGGCTTTTTTATTTCAGGAGTTATCAGAATGTGTGATAAATGATTCAGAGGGATGCCTATTCATTTATTTAGTCAGAACCATTTTTATGGGATCAGGAAGAACTGTATTGGTTGCCAATGGTGACATCCCTTCCCTGCCCCAGTGACTGCCACTTCTAAATTGCTTTGCAGCTATGTGAGAGAGAATACATGTGAATTAAACAAGACCTGGCCTGCAGAAGATTTGTGGAAGGGTCTCTTCTCTCCCTGTGTACCAGGTTTCAGAGAAGGACAGAAAGAACATCACATCCCTTTGTTTCTTCCTCATTCCTCAGTATCAGAGGACTTGGGGTGGACACACATACCTATTATAGAAATGGGTGTGTCTCCTTATGCCTAGGTGACTGTACAAGCCATTCTCACCCACCTGTGTTCTCCTCCTCCCAGGACATGCCCTCTTCATCTCCATTTTAGCCTTATGCCACCATCTCCTTTCTTGCCTCTGCCTTAATTCTTCGGATGCAGCAGTGGCCACCCCCACCTCCAGGGTCCTTTCTTCTTTCTCTGCTGGATCTTTTCCCCTCGCATTTTCACTGATGACGCTGCCTCCTTTTCTCTCCAGGCAGTTACGTGTTGTGTTGTTGTGTTACAGGCATTGCTAGGCAAACCTCAAAATGGTAGCTGAGATTTCATGACATAGTGATACACGCTTAGGAGGGCTCTTAACTCTCCTAGCATGTTTAAAACACTTTATGGGTTTTCTTACAACCTGGACATTTCTCCAGATTAGTAGAAAAATTATGGACATGGCTCCATTGTATAGATCTTCACTCAAGAATTAGATATAAAGATATCATAGTTGGGATTTTGAAGCTAAGCAATGTTTAAGGCCATTAACTGATGTCACATCTTAAGTATCACAGATCAGATTGGTGGTTAAGAGTCAGTGTTTGCCTTCTTAAATCCATATTAAAATTTATTACTTGCAGTTCATTGCTTAGGTCCAGTTACATTTAAGGTGAGTTTCTCACCCAGTCTATTGATGCAGCTGTTATTCCAGCAGATGGTAGATATTTCTTCTCACAGATCTGATGGTTCACCTTTCTCTAGGTTGCTTCTGTAACAAGTCTCTTTTTTCCTTTTGAGAATAAAGTGCAAATCTAGAGACTAGAGGAGCTAAAAGGAAAAAAAATGTTTGACATCCATGTGAAAAGCAATCAAAGATCATAATAGGCACTGCAAAGATAGTACAAAAAAGTCAATGGCAACCATAATCTGAAGATCATTTTTTTCCTAGTTGTTCCTGATCTTTTCTAGCCTGAATAAGGATTTCAAATGCAGTAAATATAAAACAAATATATTCATATTAGAATCATTTCAGAATTCACATTTATTAGACTTATTAAAGGATGCTCTTTTTACTTTGCAAATAAAAGTATTAGTTAATGTTTGTGAATATTGTATCAGCCATTCAGAACTCCACACTGCAAGTTCAGTAGAATATCCAATGGAAAATCTACCCATTTTTAGTTTCCATAGCAACTCAACAGTGATCTAACAACCTTGCAAAGATGCATTTTTGTTGTTCTCAAATATTACCCTAGAGCTCAATAATACTCCTGTTGCTCATAGATTTCATGCTAGTGAAAATAACAATGAGGAACCTACTACCTTGACTTGAATTTCCGTCTACACCACTGCCTCTGGGTAATAGTGTCCTTGGTATGATCCTTTCAGGTTCTCATCCAGATAGATTATTTTTTCCTCCTCAGTCTCTCTGTGTGATGGGTTAGCCTACCTGAACATCTCATGAAAAATACAGAACAATTAAAAATTTCAGAAAATAGTTCGAAAGAATTGCTAAAGCTTTAAAAATTGTACACACCCTTGTTCTAGTGAGAGAAGTTTATTATTCAGTGGTGAAAATTTTTAATGCATCACACTGAATTCTAGGAGCCACTCTCTACAAGAGGCTAATTTCTAAGGCATTATTTCAGTGATGAGCCTGACTGTCACTAGATTTTATTTGTGTGTGTGTGTGTAAAAGTGTAATTCCCCACTCCAGGAAAAATGCCCATGCTGCTTGGAAAGTATCCATCTGATCTGTACAGTAGTACTCATTTGGAACAATTTGGAGCTGTGTTTGTATCTCCTCTTTGATCAGATTGAAACATTAAATGTATTCTTGTTCTGCTTGGGTTTGCTAACCTGTATGCTCATAGTTGCCTCTTGTACCTATTTAGCAGGGTTTAGGCTAGTAAAACCTCTTTTATTGCAAGGGTGCCATGAACAAGGGGAAGTCTTGGGACTCCAAGGATCCAGTGCTCATAAATTCTAAGGGTCATGCACTAATCATACTTACTGATCCATAGCGCATGCACAGTACTACATTTTATTTATCTTTCAGTCTTTTCCCCTCTGTACAGATCTTCACAGTTGCCCAACTGGTTTTGGCTTTTAGACCAATTTCACTAAAAATGAAGCAACACTGAAAAACTGAAAAAATCCTCATTGTAAAATAGTGTTTTGACATCCAAAGGTATTTGATGTAATATTATCAAGTTGATGCAGAAATATGAAGATGTTTCTTTGCTTTTTTAAGGAGATGATCATCGACAAGGTGAATGGGCAGGTTGTTCCTCGATATTTGATATATGACATAATTAAGTTCAATGTAAGTAGATTTTATTTTTTATATGCTAAGAAATATGTGGCTGGTGGGGAGGAGCTGCGGCTCAGTAGTGGAGCAAATACTTTGTATACAGAAAGTTCATGTCCAATCCTTGACCTCTCCAGTTAAATGATCACAGGTGATGGGAAAGACCCTTTTCTGCCAGAGCCCTTATAGAGAAAAGAATGTATTGACATCATATGGGTGTTTTTGTTCTCACACTTGTCATGTGACTCTGAAACATGTTATGGTCTGCAGTGGGCCAGTCCAGAAAAAGCCTCATTTTTTCTTTCTCTCCTATTCTGCAGCCTGGATGGCTGTGGGTATAGTCCAGAACAAGGTTGCCAGCCCCAAGGTCCCGGTGGGGGTTCCCCCAGTTTTCAGGGCTTCTGCCCACTGTCGGCCAGCTGGCTGGCAGGGGAAGCACTGCCCCCAAACTCTATGGTTTGCAGCCAGTTTTACCATAGAGTTTTGCCCTCAAACCAGAGTGTCGCTGTGTGACATCCCCAACATGATGACATCACTTACAGGAGATGTCATTGTGTTGGGGATGTCCTGGAACCCCCTCCCAATCCCCCTGCTGGTGCAACAAGGGGAGCTGGCAACCCAGGTCCAGGAGGGAGGGACTGATGGAAGGTGCCTTGATCCCTCTGCGTCAGAATTAAGCCTTATTTATTTGCAAGATTAAAAGATTATTAAAAGAGCCTGAATTGGCCAAATAAAAGTAGTAAGTTTGGAGCTTGGTTCTTATTTTCCTAGTGAAAGGCAAACATTCTGTTCTTATAACTGTATCGCTAAGAAAATTCCTAATTTAGTTTCTGATAGAAAAAAATGAAAATGATGTAAACAATTTCTCAGCATTCTAGAAAATAAATAAAAGCCATTTATTTTTATTTTCTTGACAAAACCAATAACTTCTCTCTATCTGAGCTGGTGAGAAACTGAGTTTTCATTTTCTGTTCCCTCCTGATAAACTATATTAAGAGTTTTCATAAGAACATGATTACAGAAAGTTGGTGTTAAAAAAGGTTGGTGGTTTTAATGCTTGCTGCAGAAAGATTTGTAGTAAGATCATAGATAAAAAAAAAAAGATCATAGATATTGGCAGTACTATAGACATTTAGTTTCCCTTTTCCCCATTGTCTTCAGAACAGCTAAAGAATAATGAGCTTTGCATTTAACACAAACCTTAGAGGTATATAATAATTTGTGTTAAAAATTTGATAACTACATTAAATACCACTGAGCTGAACAATGCTAGTAATTTTTCTGTTTTAGCCTGGGGTAAATCAGTATTTTGAAATCCATTTCAGCTGCCTGCAGTCAGTGTTGGAGCAGAGCTGCATTAAGGTGCTGGTGGACTCTTGCCAAAGGATAAACCACTGAGCTCTGTTAACTTTGCTTTTAAGAAAATATCCAACCTGATATTTATAACTGATAAATTGAAAATAAAAAGGAAAGATATGTATATATCCCCTCCCTCTGAGCATTCATTCTTTCCTCTTGCAAGAATTTTATCCTTTTTGCCAGGGGTCATTTCGTAGAAAAAGAGCTAGGGGGACTCATTAGCATAACTCATTAGCATATGCCACACCCCCTGACATCACCGGAAATGTGTCCTCCCCACAGCCGGCGGCGACCTCCAGCGGGCACCAGCAGGGAGCTCCAGGCCCCGCCCTCCCGCACCTCACCCGGGGGGATGGTGTCCCCCCCCAAATGACCCCTGCTTTTTGCATTTTTTTACTATTTCATATTTATGATTTGAATCTATGGCTTCCTTGTCCTAGTTTAAAATTCTACGGCTACTGCATTCTTGTATGTACTCTATCCGGTGGCCCTCATTATATCATGTTTGGTTTTTTCCCCTTCATTCATTGCTTCCTCTCCCCTGATCTGTCTCCATTCACTTCTCCCTGCCTCCTTCTCTTCCAGCACAGAGCAAGCTGTTGAGGTAATGGCTGTAGAGTTACTTCTCTGGCTAGGGGAAGATGCTGTACTCGCTGCCAGTGCCAGTCTTCTTAGTTATTAGGCAAGAGCAGGCGAGTAGGCACAGGAACAAACATCAGCTACCACCATGTGGGGAGTTAATGACTGACACTGGCTGGTATGGGTTAGCTGTTGGTGGCACAGGCTGTATGGCATGATGCTCCTAATAGGTGAGGTGAAGGTGTTGTGTGAGGAACTTTACCTTCTGCTCTGCCCAGTTCTGAGCATGCCTGCCACCTATAGAGCAGGCGTGCATCACTTTCTCTATTCCACTCACTGTTGACATCACAGAGGAGAGCTACACAGCAATTTTACCAGCAAAGCTGAGCCTGTGAAGAATGGGAGCCGGAAGAGGAGTGGTCATGTGATTCTCCATTTTCCACTGAGAATGAACAGCAGTATTTTCCATCTGTGGCATTGCTCATTTGAACACATTCCTGGGTGGTTTGTTTCTTCACTGAAAAGGAGATGTTTGCGTTTTGCTAAGATACTTAAAACAAAGTGTAATTTTCTAGAAGCTTGATTGCTAGTGGCTTTTTAGGGAACAAAGGAAGACCCATGTTGACAGGGTGAACTTCAGTAATTGGGGAACTGTATTAGCCCAGAGTGCAGCAAGGAACACTTGGAGTCAAAAACATTAGGTTGCTTTGAGTACAGTGGGAAGTCATAAGGGGAATTTACTGAAGAAGCATTGTACTTCCAGTTCAAGGGCAGTCCCAAACAATGTGTTATCAGCAAGAGCAGAAGCAAGGCTTTATCTGAAAGAGGCCACAAACAGTAGCCAAGTGCAAAGATTAAAAAAAACCCCACCAACTGTCTTTATGCTAATTATAGAAGTGTAATTAGGAAAACAGTTGAGCTAATGTATTTGACTTGGCAAGGAAAACAGTTTTATCAGAGTTATGTAGTACTGAGCAACTAAAATCATTGGGGCATAATAATTACCTACAGAGAGGCTGGTGTTACCGGTTTAAGAAGGTACGGCAGGCTAGTTGCTGGTATCCACTGGAAGAATGAAGTTTACAGGAACATTGCTCTTACTTTTTGTTATGTACAACCTTGTTTATTTTTAGTTATTTTCAATAATTTTCACTTTGCTCTCAGCATGACAGCTCATAACGCTTCTTATCTTGTTTTCATTTACTGTAGTATTTTAATTACCTATCAAGGTGGTGGTTGCCAGTCAGAGTTGTGGTCTGTTGTTCCATGTGTACACATGGTCAGCATAAAAAGAAGAGAATAGCAACTTGAATAATAGGCTGGGACCACAATTCTGTTTTTCTGCTCACAAAAATTCTGAAAAACAATGTTAATCTTGGAATTTAGTGCAGTATAAACTATTTGCCTTCTAGATAAAAGTGTCATACTTCATTGTGAGTCTGTAATAAAATAAATATTCACTTGTTGATTTATCTCATTCTACTTCAGGTATGTTCACTGTGTCTCCTTTATTCAAAGTTCTTTTGAAGGTTTCTGTTAATTAATGTTAAATGTTTTATATGTCCATGATAAAAATGTAGTATGTGCTTTTGACAAGGCCTGATGTTCGCCTGTGTGTGAGAGACGATAGAGGTGGGGTGTGACTCCCAACTGCATGCAAGGGAAACCATATTTGCTGTTCTGTAAGACCTTACAAACCTTCTTGGTGAGAAAAACTGTACCATTTATAATGTCAGAGACAAGGTTTGCAAGTTTATCTTCAGTTTGGTATGCAAAATTTTGTAGTTTTTTATTATCATTTAAGGCACTGCCAGATGACCGTCTTCCCCTGTGTCTTTGAAGACTGAACTTTTTTACTATGAGGAATATAGTACTTCAGAAGGGTGCTACTGGTAAAATGCAGCACTTCAGAACTTAAAGACACATAATTGGGAATGGAGGAGTATTAGTTTGGCCCTGGTCACACAGGCCGGATATCGTGGGGGGGAGGCATGGCTAAATGCCCCGGAGGAAACTAACCCATGGCTGCCCGAGCACACGTCCCTGTCGAGGTCCCGTGGTTCAGGGGAAATGTCGATCAGACGGGTATCCTGCAGTGCGGCACGGAAGCCGCGCCGCACGATCGTACTGGCAATCGCTCTTTGTGCATATGCACTGTTGGGCGCTGTTGCGCAACCTGCAGAGACGAACAGTGGTGAGCGCCGGATGCCACGTAAGTCCACCGGGAACATGACGCCCACCCTTGGCCTGCAGTTTCAGGAAACTAGTACCTCGTAGGTACTAGTTTTTAACTCCGTACCTTCGGCGGGGAGCCATGGGTTCGCCACGGGAGCACTGCACTTCCCAGATGTTGGGGTGAGATCGCGCCCGGAAAATCCGCGGGACTCCTGTGCCTCTCCCGCGGCAACTTTGCTGTGTAACCGGGGCCTTTGACTGTTTTTGACCAGAATAAAACTGTTAGTTTTTAATGAACATTTACAGCTAATTGAAGCCAAACTCTGTTTTGGTAGAGTTGCAGGGATGAGATACAAATACTCAGCAACCTGTAGTCAGCGGGCTGGTACCAGGTTGAGCAGTGTGCCTTTTCTCAGTTAAAGAGCAGAGTTTTGTTTGCAAGGAAGAAAGGCTCATTCTAAGGCTGATGGCTGCAACCAGGATGATCTTCCCATTTGTCATGATAGTGTTCTTCCTGGATGAGAGTGGTATTACCTCACACTGGCCCTGGTTCTCTGGGTCATGATGGAGGCTAGAGTGATCTTGCTTTTGCTACTGCAGAGTTTTTTAAATAAATGCTTCCAGTGGTTCTGTTGGTACGGAGCAGGATCCTTCTGCTAAAAAAACACCAAGGGGACGTGCTTCCCCATCTTAACTGGGCGAAAGGGTTCAAGTGTTGCTCCTACTGCAACTTTTTTGAAAGCAGTTTTTTTGTTATAGTTTTTTGCCTCCTTTCCCTAGCACAAATCTTATCTGTGGGTGGGCATGCAGGTGCCCAAGGGCCCTGATTCTAAGACAGAGGGGAGGATGAGCTCCTTGAGTGCATCTTTCTTCATCACTGTTTTCCTCTGCCACTTCGTTTCCCTCCCTTTAAGAGGTGGGAGGGCAGCCCACATAGCTTAGCTGACAGAAAAATAAACTTTAAGCAGCCATTTAAGTGCTTCAGTTGTTCTCTCAATTATTGCTGTTTAGTTATGAAGATTAAGCATTAAAGTTTGATTTATTCCATAGTAAAAAAAAGAGGCGCTTTCCACTCCCAGGTTTTGTCTAGGTAGTTCCAGGAATCCCTTCTCCTTGAGGTCTTCTGGCAGAAAGACCCTACTGTTACCAAGAAGATACAGTCCTTGCATTGAGACTGCCCCCTCCTAAAATCCCTGACCTTGAAAAATTCCTTTCCAAATATTGTCTTTAGGGAAATTTGGCACTGTATTTTTGCATCCTGATTTCCTTCTTTGTACCACCCTTCCCACCTTCTGGCTGGGATATAAAGGCTCAGGGACCTCCATTCTTATTTGTATCTGACAAAGGGAGCTTTGGCTCTTGAAAGCTGATACCCTGGAAGTCTTGTTGATCTTTAAAGTTCCGTTGGCCTCTAATCTTGCACCTCTACAGCAGTCCATCATGGCTACCCATCTGAAACCTTTTAGAGAGAGTCTGTCGTATGTAATGGAAGTTGGGAAAAAGTTAAAGGTAGGGAAATCCCTTTTTGAGGAAAAAAATGCAAAAGCTTCAGAAGAAATAGAGGTATATTCAGACTGAGACGATATCTTTCTTTTTTCTTTTTTTAGAGATGTACTCTGACCAAATACAAATTGGATGGGTTAGATATTAAATAACAGGAAATGTAATTGCTTGTGCTTTACAGGAGGTCAGAGAAGTTAATGCAGTGCATTCTCTTTTTAAATCCAAGTCTGACTTGATAATTTAGTCATCCTGTGATGAATTAATTTACCTATTTCCTATCCATGTTAATTTTGATTAAAGGTTTTTTCAAAGGATACAATTGCTTCCTCCCTCAAAAGAGCTTCAGAGGCTGAAATCCAAAGTGTAATAAAACATCTAGATAAGATACTATTAGAAAAAGAGCTATAGGGAAAGCAGTTAGGCAGGTTTCTACCAAATGAAACCATTGGTCCACTCTAAAGGTAAAGGTTTTCCGTGCTCGAAAGCTAGTCAAATCTGACTCTAGGGGGCGGTGCTTATCTCAGTTTTGAAGACGAAGAGCCAGCACTGTCTGAAGATGTTTCCATGGTTATGTGGCTGGCATGACTAAACACTGAGGTGCACAGAATGCTGTTACTTGGCAGCTGCTAATACTTGACCAGGAACAATCTTTCAAGGCTTGGGCGAAGATCTTCCCAGGCCTGCTTACCTGAGTCTCTCTAACCACGATGGGTTGAATCTGGGATTTGATACATTACTTGGATAGTGTATGCTAGATCTGTTATTTCCATCCCTCCCTTCAAAAAAATCTAGCCATTTGGGTCTCATTATATGGAAGAGATATTCTTGTGGGATTCTTTGGGGACTATACCAGGCCGGCTTCTAATGTGTGTATATGCAGTGTCCCAGTTATCCAGTTGCCGTCTCACTTAGTGAAAACTATGTTAATACAAATTGCTTGCTCAGGTGCTACCAGTCTCCAAGGGTGCCTACAAGATTGTGCATACTTGCCTGGTGGTGAGGAGTGTGTGGGCTACAGGGGTGAGGGGAGCAGGTGCTACTTATCTGTTGGATTGGATTAGCAGAGAAGGAAAATGCTGTAAAAATACAGCTGAAATTGTGGTGAGTTTTAAATAAAATTATACCCTACTTCAGTACGTGAGTTTTTTAATGTGAGACAATTTTTTATGACCAAATAATTTCTGAGCCTCAGGATCATTCATTTGGAAAAAACCCAGATATGCAGTTGAATGGAAATTGTTTTGAAGGGACAGCATGTTTGAGTAGTGCTTCACATAAAAGCGAGCAAAATTCCAAAGAGCAATTTCAGGCATGCCTGTGGGATTAGGCATGATTTGTAGGATTTTTTTCCTTGGGACTGCAGATCTCCCTTTATGCCACAAACTGATTTTGAAAATCCCTTCGGTTTCAAATGAGTTTCCGTAGGTAGCCTGGGGGAGCAGCTGCTTCGAAAACACAAGCCAGTAATTCTTTTATGTATCTGTAACTAGTAGTGTATTTGGATTCCATCCTATAGAAAGCTGTCTCTTTTCACTTGTTTGGTACTGTAGGGTGTATTAGTTTGCAAAGGTTGCATTTGACAGTGGGGACAGTAGATGCTCTGCATTAATTAATCCCAAGTAAATCAGTGATCCTGTGTATATACTGTAAAATGTTTACGCATCAAATGATAAGCACAAATTGAAGTGACTGCATTCTCTGTTTATTTCTGAGTGGATATTAGCAATCCGTAATGTTCTGAGTGGCTTAATGGGCCAAACATATGAAAAGAAGTTGTCCTCAGTTTTGACTTAACGGGCCAAACATATGAAAAGAAGTTGTCCTCAGTTTTGGTTAAATAGTTCATGTATTCCCATTTGCCATATATATGTTGTTCTTCTGATGTTGTAATACTCCAATATTTGTTTCACTTCTGGAGGGAACAATAGTGTTTATTCCTTTTTGAGACAGCAGGGTGTAGTGGTTAGAATGTCAGACTAGGACTGAGAAGAAATGGATTCAAACAGCCAGTCAGCCATGAAAGTGTACCCGATACCCTTATACCGCTCATACTTTCCCACCCTAACCTATCTCAGAGAGGAAGTGTACAGATAAAACAAGAGGAGAGGCCATGTAAATTTCTGTGCAGGGATAGTCCCCACAACTCCAAACGTACCAGGAATCCAGAACATAAAACAGCAACACTGGCATCTCCAACAACTGCCACGTGCCGCCAGAATTTCTCTCAGTCCTGGGGAGCTTTGTGGGAGGGCCAGGAGAGTGGACAAACACAAGGCAGGCAGGAGATGCAGGCAGGTCAGTGTGACCCCTGCCTGAAGATGGGAACAAAGGCCACCTGTCGGGAGGGCCTAGGAATGCTGGGCCCAGTATTCAGTCAACTCATTTGGGTGAGGCAGACTCCTGGAGTGGCAGGAGGAACCAGAACAGACAGGCGGGGCTGGCCATAATAGAGGCTGTGCCTAGCAGCCATACAGTTCCTTTGCTTGCTGTGTGCAGGGCTAATTTCATAGGAAGCAGGGTCAGATAAGGGAGTCAATAGGGCCTGGTTCATAAAGGCCAGGAACTTAGGCCAAGGAGGGGGAAACAGTGGAGAGGAGGAAGAGCATGGGTGAGAAATCCCTTCCCTTCTCAAGAGAGAGATTGTTTCAGCCCCAAGACCTCTAATAATTTGTTTTACCAGCTAAAACTGTGGTGGTTGCAGGGGAAATCAGTGGCAGCTATTCTGAGGAAATCTTGAGGGAGGGGGAAAACCATCTACTAGATGGTTCAGTTAGTCTTTTGCCCAGCTTGGATGACCAATTTGCACATCCAGACCTCTACACACTTCCATCAGCATTTTCTTTAGGTTTATCCTGCCCCTGTCGGGACTGAGGCCTGTTGAGGACCAACAGAGTGACACCCAGAGGTCATTTCGGGGGGGATCGCAGTTCCCCCGGGTGAGGTACGGGGGCGGGGCACATGACGAAGCCCCGCCCCCTGCTTCCGGCCGCCCCGCTTCCGGCCCTCATTCAGCCAGGAGGAGGCAGGAGAAGAGGGAGGGTAAGTTGCTTCCTCCCTGCCTCTCCCCACCCCTGCCTGCCTGGGGCCAGGGAGGGCCTTCGCGGGGCTTCCTTGCACTCCCGCCGGCCTTGCAGGTCCACCGCCGGCCCCTCATGAGACTCAGCAGTGGAGCTGCAAGGCCGCTGGCGGCGGCCGGGACCGTTGGGGGCGGGGTGTGTGGCCTTATGACACACTTCCGGTGATGTCAGGGGTGTGTGGCCTTATGACACACTTCCGGTGATGTCAGGGGGTGTGGCCTATGCTAATGAGTTATGCTAATGAGTTCCCCTAGCTCTTTTTTTAAGAAACGACCCCTGGTGACACCATGGAGGGAATGCTGGCCCCTGTCAACATTGGCAGTGCTGTAGAAGCTCACAGTTGTCCTGAGCTCCTTGGAGGAAGGGTGGGTTAAAATATGATAGATAGATGCCCACAGTGGTAAAGCATGGAGAAAGTGAGTAACTGAGCCTGAAGCTTGCTTGGTCTATTTTCCTGGGGAAAATCCCAGGATAAATTAATGCCTGGTTTAAGATAATCTGAGTTCTTATAGACCAGGACTAATCTTACTGGTCCTTCAAATTGACTCAAATTGTACTTCTCTTGTGTTTTAGACTAAGTCAAATATGTGAAGGCCTGGGGGGAAAATGTTCTTTTTTTCCTGAGGACGTTTCAGTTCCTCCAACAGAAAAAATAGGGGGGAAACCACAAACCTCCTCTGTGCTATTTTCTCTCTTGAAATAACTGAAATGCTTAAGATTTTTCTCAGTCAAAATGCATAACCTGAATACATCTGAGGACTTTTTCAATTTGTCCTGTAGAAAAAATGGAAATGTTGGGTGCTGTCCTTTTGTAATAAGTGAACTTTTCTAAGGCAGGGATTTACTCAAAACATGTAGTCTGAAAATGTTTATATAAGTGAAACTGTAGTATTAGATAATAATGATTTCTGTTTATACAATGTAAACATATAACATTTCATAAATACTGTTTATTGTTTAACAGGAATAATTTTGGCAGTGATACTATAGTTCATTTAATACCTTATTAAAAGTTTATTTTCTATATTATATTATCATAATTATAAATAATTTGATATTTAAGTATCCTGGTTGTCCTGTATAAGACTAGAGTGTTGCTTTCCAAATTGTACACTTTTGTATGTTTATTACAAAAGTAGTAATAACATGTTTCCAGCTCTTCTACTCGTCTACTGTTAGCTTTTCTACTGCAGACCAATATGGCTACCCTCCTGAAACTATGTTTACTACAGATTTTGTTTTGTACCTTAATTTTTTTCTTTTTTCTTACCTATCAGATGGTGATAATTAAGAACCAAAAAGAAATATGATTTCTTTCCAAATTTTGAAATTTTACGTCTTTAGCCCAAGTGGCCTTTTTGTTCTTTGTTCCTTTTGTTTTTGGCATTTAGTTTTGGTTGCCATTTATCATTTTTGTTCATAAAGCTTTGGTTGCTGAGCATTAAGTATTGTTAGACTTGGTACATATTTACTGTAACGGAGTAATTTGCAAATTATGGTTTCTGCATTCCATCTACACAAACTGTTCCATATGTTATGCCATGCTATAGTGGGAGACCTCTTGCCAGCAACCCCCTGACCCTGCATGATTAGCCAGCTGGGGGTAGTGGTGAAGGAAAGTATATTGTGTTGATGGTATGATGTTACTGGGACAAACTGTGAAGTGATGTCATGAAACTGCATAGAGTTATCACTGAATCCTAGAGTGGCATGATATCACTTCCAGATTTGCTGAGGAAATGACACTGCAGTGATGCCCTCCATGTCCCTGCTGCCAGCGTCCTGCTGGGTACCAACCGGCAGTTCTACTAATGACTTCCAGGGTAAAATGGGCATGGCTTATGTAAATCATTGGAATCAGCATTTTGAAGGATTCCCACTGCAGAGGCATATTTTTTGTAATCTAGCAATGCTGGAGTTTATCATTATAACAGCACAATATGCAAGCTGGGCTTGATTCTTTGCTGCTTTTCCACAATACATGGCATCAGCAATTTTTACATGTATGAATCTTTCCTATCTGAGGCAATATGTGCACAGTTCACATGCCAATATCTGTACTCAAGTAGAAAACATTATGTAGTAACTCATCCTCTTACTGCACTGTCATATGAGTAGTTTATGCTGACTGCCACTGTGCTTGTCAGCTTTGGGATGTTTCTTCACCAACAGCTGCAGTACCCAGAATAAAGGTTATAATACTATTTTCTTCTTCTTTTTTACATTTCTGTGGGCTTTGCTATGAATGTTGCAACATGACTAAGAACAAATAGATTTCTGCTGATTCTCATGTATTATTTATGAAGTTACTGTAGTTTTTTGTCAAGTTTAAAAGATGTTCTTAATTGGATTCTGATAATTTTAAAAATAGGTTAAACTGTGCCCTTAAATGGAGAATGTATTTCAGTTTTAAAGTCACTTAACCAATTATTATTTTGATTGAATATTTGGTTGTATCATAATTTTGCTAACACTAGGCTTATCTTTTTTCTTTATTAGACATATAATTGTGTTAGCATATAAACTTGGTGTAAATAGATTTTTTAAACTCTACTTCATAGGACTCACAGGATATACTTTACAACTTTATGAAAAATAATTCTCTTTTACATACAAAGTACATCTTTAAAATCTGATGTTGTGCAAATTTATTGTGGCACTTCTTTAGTACAGATGTTAGCCATGCATGCTCTGAATGGTCAGTAATGCTGCCAAAAGCTGATATTTTAGCCTGTCATTATGCAGTAGTCTGGTTTCAGCATGGTAAAAGTTTTTTCATCTGTATAGGCATATGCTCTGCTTTGGCTGAGGAAATCACGGCACATATACATATGTGTAACTTGTGCTGGTGTATACCCTATAGTAAAAATATTTGAGTTGTATAAGGTACAGTACTTTGGTAAGGAAACGCTTTCTACCTTTCGATCAAACTTCAAAGTCTTATCCTAAACATGGCAATGTAGAATGCAGTTGACATTAATGGTTCGTAATAGCACCTTGATCAAGTCTGATTTTTCTCAAAGTACGTGAATGATTTTACTGAATGCAACGGGATATTTTGGCTTGAATGTCTGAAAATAAGGATTTTGGGGAAAAAGAGTTGGGAAAAGTACAGAAAAGGACACCAAGTGTTTAGAAAGACATGTTTAGAAAGACCAAGTGCTTTCCCTAGGAGGCAGTGCTAAAACCCTAGAGCTTTTAGTTGGGGTGGGGGAAAGGTGAATTTAAAGTGACATGAGAGACGTCTACAAAAGTAGGAATGCTGTGGAGAAAGCAGACAGAAACTTTTCTCCTTCTCCTATAATCTTTATTTATTTACAAGATTTTATAGCCCACCTTTCTGCCTTCATAAGGGCCATCAATATTAAAAGCGTCTATATATATAAAAGTCCCCTCAACCATAAAATCAATGCCCAGGCCAAACTGCTGGACCTAGAGACACCAGATTAGAGGAGAGTGCTCCTACCATGACGTAGGTGCTCGCTAAGAAGGGATTTTTAGAAATTCGACCCCTAAGTGGGTCAAAAGGGGGAAAATGTGCTTCCCCCATTGATTCCTATGCGGCTGCCAGGCGGCTGACTCTCTGCACCCCCCCCCACTCTCTGATTGGTCAGCTGCAGAGCTCAGTGTTCAGAGTGCAGAGAGCTAATGGCAGTTGAGGAAATCAGGAGTGGCCAAGAACCACCTGTGAGGTGAAGCAAAGCTGCTGGCCCAGTCTCTCTGATGGCTTCCAACACACTCCCCCCACCTCCTACACCTAACAAGCGGTTGTCTGTCAGGTGCAGCTTCACCTCCAAAGTGGCTTCCAATACTCCTCCCCCTCCTACACTGGACAGGCAGCTGCCTGTCAGGTGTAGGAGAGGAGGTGGGATGGCTTCCAACACACTCCCCCACCTCCTACACCTAACAGGCGGTTGTCTGTCAGGTGCAGCCGCACCTCCACAGTGGCTTCTAATACTCCTTCCCCCTCCCCCTCCTACACTGGACAGGCAACAGCCTGTCAGGTGTAGGAAAGGAGGTGGGATGGCTTCCAACACACTCCCCCCACCCGCTACACCTAACAGGCAGTTGTCTGTCAGGTGCAGCAGCCATTGCAGGGTGCTTAAAGCCACAAGGGAGCCTGCCACAGCAGTAACACCTTAGTGATCCTGCCAGCCCTGCCTCCACAGTGGCTTCTAATATTCCTCAATCCCCCACACACACACCAGACAGGCCGGTGTCTGTCAGGTGTAGGAGCAGGGCCAGGATATGAATGTTTATGGGGAGATAGTAAAGGACATTTCTAGGAGCCATTTCGATGCGTGCCTCCCTCATGAACCTGAAGAAATGTCCACCACATCACCACTCCCTCACACCAACTCCCTCTCAGACCTCTCACCTCTTACTGCCCCCAAAAAGCTACTGGTAAACGTTGAGCCAGATACACCAACGCTAGAAGGAGGAGGCAATTTAGGAATGCGGCAAAGACATTTGCACATAGTTCTCCTGCAATGCATTGAGCTGCACAGGCCAAGTACCAGCAAGATCACCCTGAGGTGCTCAGAACAACACAGTCTCCATATGAGCAAAGCAATCCAAGAACACAAGTAGAGAGGCCATCACTTTCGTGGAAGGTAGCAGGAGCTGACTTAACAGACGACTGCTTCTTAAATGGACATTTCTATGTGGCCTGCTCCAGAGTGAGCTCACCAAGCAGCCTAGCACCTGAGGGCAGAACCACCAGTGTGGTCTAGAGAGAGGTCCTTCAGTAGAGAGAAAAAAAGTACATATGTCTCACTTCATTTCTTACACTACAATCTTCTCTGTTAGAATTCCTAAAACAAATGTTACATTTCAGATTTCACATCATCAGTATTATAACTGGATTTATGGAACTTAAATACCGTAGCGAAGCATGGGTAGCAGGCTAGTACATAATAAAACCACATCTTAAAAAACCGTTAAAACCCCCCCCCCCCCATGCACACTTAATTGAAAACTAGAACTCAAGGACACTGGTACTTGAGGCGTGAAACTCATTGTTCTGAAATGTGTTGATGGCAACTGGCTTAGATGGATTTGAAAGGGGGTTAGACATATTATTGGAGAATAAATTTGTCACTAGCTATTAGCTGCTTTAACTATATGGGACGGTATTGGATGTCAGAGAATTGCCAGTTGCTAGGAAGTATTTAGCAGGAGAAAACTGTTTCCAGTGGCTCCTTCTTAAGGGATTCCTTATGGGTATGAATTGCCAGTGTTGGGAACAGAACGGTTGACTATGTGGGCTGTTGGACTGATCCCACATGGCTATTCTTATCTTTTAACGATAATATATGCTAACAGATAGGCAAATGGAAAGTGGTATCCTCCAGCACACTCTGAACAGAGCAGGTCAGAAGCTTCAGCATGCATCTTTGAAAAGGGTAGACCCAGATTATAAATTACTCAGGATTTTTTTGCTTCTTTTTAATTATTTAAAATACTTGTACCCCACTGTTCTAAAAGGGAGGAATTCTTTGTAGGTGCTCCCATGTCGTCACTTTTAGTGTTGTCCTGTCCCCTTCTCTGTTTACATGGTTAGGCAAGACTGTGTTTCTATATATCACAATGTGGATGATGTAGACCTTCCTAGGGGTGCTTTGGGATCAACGATGGGGAGAGCTGCAACCATGACTCTCCAAAAATGGTCAACTTGGTCAACAAGACCTCATAATAAGTATAATGGTGTGTTTGTGCGGGTATGCAGATGCAGACCCTTCCTCTAGCAACTGTGGTGTATTGGCATGAACTGTGGTGTATTGGAAGTTTCTCCAGCCTAAGGGAGTGTTCCTGAAATTCATAGCTCTTCCACCGGAGGAAGAGCCCCTTAAGAAGGAGGAATGCTCCTTAGGCTGGAGGAATGATTAAACTTTGCTTAGTGTAGGAGAGATGCCACTGTATTTGGAGAAGGATGAATATGACAATTGTATTCCTACCCATGCCATGCCTTAATGTTTTATTGTGCACTGTAAGATATTGGCTGGAATGTACATTCACAATTATTTGCATGTGTGAGAAGGGATAAAGAACAGTTATTTATATAGACTAATTGACAGATACCAGCAAATTGTTGTGGTTGTTGTTCAGTCACACAGTTGAGTCCGACTCTTCGTGACCCCATAGACCACATCACGCCAAGCCCTCCTGTCTTCCATCGTGCTCTGAAGTTTGCTTAATTCAATGTTCGTTGCATCGATAACACTGGGAAATTTCAGATTACCCTTTTAAGCTGTTATTGTAGCGTCTTGGAGTAAACTGGTACAGGGGCAGCCATTTCACACAGCCTTTCCCCTACTGGTAAGGAGCCGTCTCTGAAGCGGTTTGGCATTTCAGACTGCGCCGCTTTGTTTTCCCACCCTTTTTCGCCTGCGTGGTTAATCTTGGTCTTTTTTAAAACATTCTTTTAAGCGCGCTATAGTGCTATAACACAAAACCAAAACAACACAATAGCGACCCCACTGGAATACCTGGACTCCACTGAGATACATGAAATTGGGGGATTTAAAAATAGGAAGTGGAAGCTTTGGAATGCTCAGTTTGAGAGCAATTTTTTTAACACTAGCTCCTTCCCAGCTACAAACAGGATCCTCCTTTTGATGGCCAGCATTTCAGGATGCCATGCCTCCAGGGGGGACCTGGTGATCCCCTGTACTTTCAGCCAGTGTTCCCTCTAAGCTGAGTTAGTGTGAGCTGGCTCACAGTTTTTTAGCCTCCGGCTTACATGTTTTTGTCTTAGCTCAGGAAGAATGGCTCCAGAGCAAACTAATTTATGCAGTAGCCAAATACTTTGCTCACAATTCTAATGCCAGTAGCTCACAAAGTGGAATTTTTGCTCACAGGACTCCACAGCTTAGAGGGAGCATTGCAGAGTTACAGCTTATCTCCTGTCTACAGATATCAGTTCCCAGGCATATAATGAATGCTGTGGAAGGAGGACTTCATGGCATTGTACTCCATTGAAATCCCTGTTCTCCCCAGATGTAGTGATCTTATGTATCTCAGTGGTCCAGGCATTCCAATGGGGTCGCTATTGTGCTGTTTTGGTGTTGTGTTATAGCGCTATAGCGCTCTTAAAAGAACGTTTTTTTAAAAAAGATGGTGATCGCCCGCGCAAGCGAAAAAGAGCGGGAAAACCTCGTCGTCGGAGGAAGTGCTGCGGGGGCATTTTACACAGCAGACCCTTCAGGAACGGTATAGAAAATTGAAGACTGCTTGGAAGCAGTTTGCAGGTAAAACGGCTCAGGAATGCTTCCCTAACGGGACAGGAGCGTTTGTGTCTGAAAGGGTCAATATATTCCATTAGGGAACCATTACTAAAACGGTTCTGTCTGAAATGTAGTGAACAGTTCCTGAAACAGAACAGATCGGCTATCTGAAATTCCCCACTGTAGACTAACCATCTCATCCTTCTTCTTTGATCTTCAATCTTTCACAGCATCAGGGTCTTCTCCAGTGAGTGCTCCCTTCTCATTTGGTGGCCAAAGTATTTGAGCTAGCTTCAGCTTCAGTATCCGGCCTTCCAGGGAACAGCCAGGGTTGATTTCTTTTAGTCCAAGGGACTCTCAAGAGTCTTCTCCAACACCAGAATTCAAAAGCATCTATTCTTCGGCGCTCGGCCTTCCTTATAGTCCACTCTCACAGCCATACATTACTACTGGGAATACCATTGCTTTGACTATATGGACTTTTGTTGGCAGGGTGATGTCTCTACTTTTTATAATGCTGTCCAGGTTTGCCATCACTTTCCGCCCAAGGAACAGATGTCTTTTAATTTCATGGCTGCAGTCACCATCTGCAGTGATCTTGGATCCCAGGAACGTGAAGTCTGTCACTGCTTCCACGACTTTCCCTTCTATTTGCCAAGAAGTGATGGGGCCGGATGCCATGATCTTCATTTTTTGATGTTGAGTTTCAAGCCAACTTTTGCGCTCTCCTCTTTCACTCTGAGCAAGAGGCTCTTTAGGTCCTCTTCACTTTCTGCCATTAGAGTGGTATCATCTGCATATCTGAGGTTGTTGATCTTTTCCTCAGCATTCTTAATTCCGGTTTGTGATTCATCCAGGCCAGCATTTTGCATGATGTACTTTGCATATAAATTAAATAAGCAAGGTGACAATATACATCCTTGTCGCACTCCTTTTCCTATTCTAAACCAATCAGTTGTTCCATATCCTAATTGTCGCTTCTTGACCCTTATACAGGTTTCTCAAGAGACATGTGAGGTGGTCTGGTACTCCCATCTCTTTAAGGACTTGCCATAGTTTGTTGTAATCTACACAATGAAAGGCTGTAGCATAGTCAGTGAAGCAAAAGTAGATGTTTTTCTGGTACTCTCTTGCTTTCTTCATAATTCAGCGAATGTTGGCAATTTGATCTCTGGTTCTACTTCTTCGAAACACAGCTTGTACTTCTGGCAGTTCTCTATCCACGTACTGTTGAAGCCTAGCTTGTAGGATCTTGAGCATGACCTTGCTAGCATGTGAAAGGAGTGCAATTGTGCGATAGTTTGAACATTCCTTGGCATTGCCCTTCTTTGGGACTGGAATGTAAACTGACCTTTTCCAATCCTGTGGCCACTCTTGCATTTTCCAAATTTGCTGGCAAATTGAGTGCAGCACTAACAGCATCATCTTTTAGGACTTTATTTATTTTTTAATTTATTGTCAGATTTATACCCCGCCCTCCCCACAAAGCAGGCTCAGGACTTTGAATAGCTCAGCTGGGATACCATCACCTCCACTAGCTTTGTTGTTAGTAATGCTTTCTAAGGCCCATTTGACTTTGCATTCCAGGATGTCTGGCTCAAGGTCAGTGATTACACCGTTGTGGTTGTCAAGGACATTGAGGTCCTTCTTGTATAGTTCTTCTGTGTATTCTTGCCATCTTTTCCTATTCTCTTCTGCTTCTGCTAGGTCCCTACCGTTTTTGTCCTTTATCATGGCCAACTTTGCATGGAACGTTCCCTTGATTTTTCCAATTTTTTTTTTGGGCAACCCCATAGGGGATTTTTTAATTTGCATTTTCTAAAAACTACAACGAAATTAGGGAGGGGATCTACAACTATGGGAGAAAGTAAAGAAAACCCACTAAAAACCCAAGAGTTGGAGGTCTTACATTGCTTATAAAAGTATTAGCTTAACAATATAGAAATTGCTTTTCTTGATATTGAGAGTGGTCAATCATCGTTGTTGATTATATTAAAAAACCATCAAATCTGACTATATAAAGAGCATTCCAGGATAATCGCTAGTTCACTTAAACACAAATTTCAGAGAACAGTGGCATCTCATTTTACCATTATTTTTCCCTCCTTCATTTAAAGCAAATTAATAATTATATTTCCCTCAGTAGGTGTAACACAGTCAGTTTCTCTTCCCACGCTGTTATCTTCATTCGTCTTAAACATTTTCCCTGTGGCATTGTCTTGCTGGAGCTGGAACTGGTCATCTCAAAGTCCCTTTTTCTTTTTCAAGGACTGTAATCCGCTTGAATTCTTGCCTTCAGTCTTGGAGATCGTTCCATTTACTGCTTTTAAAAGCCAAACGTGGAGAGTCTATCTGCCCTATTTCTCTCAATTTTCTTGAAGAGAAACCAGCAAATAGTGGGGAGCAAAAGAGAATTTGTGGTACCATTCTAGGGTTTTGTCACTTTCAGTTTGAAATCAATAGATCTGAACATAAGAAGAGCCCTGCTGGATCAGACCAGTGGTCCATCTAGTCCAGCACCCTGTCTCTCACAGTAGCCAACCAGTTCCTCTGGGTGTCCAGCAACAGGGCATGGAGGCCTTGCCCTAATGTTACCTCCTTGTGCTGGTATTCAGAGGTTTACTTCCTCTGGATGTTATACTTTTTGAAACCATTGTATTAGCAATTTCCTGTTACATGTATTTTTCAGCTCTCAAGTGGTGAATGATGGGAGCGGGGGTGGAATTAGTTTCCAGAAAATGTTCTAGGTACTTACTCTAGGTGGTACTCACCTTTCCTACATATTTATACCACATATATTTATATCCTTATTTCTGTTAAGTCTTATTTCAGAAAGGTAGGACTATATGAACTGAACATATTCCAGGCAAGCTAGCAATTCCAGTACTGTCATTGCTGCAGGGATGTAGGGTTGAAAAGGTTGGAAAGGTGCAAATGGTTTTTAAGAAATCTGTGAATGTTATTAATGTTTAAAATGCCATCACATGCTATGAAAATGCTGAGTATGTACTGTGTAGATTTCTTCTTATTTCTTGCCTGATTCTCAGAAGTTTCTCAACTTGCAACATTATGGAATTGCTTTCAGAACCGGCTTATTATCAGGTCTCCCCCAAAGTGACAGGCAAGCCATGTTTGGAATATTTAGGTGAGATTTCAAAGTCTGTGAAGGTTTTTTTTAAAAAAACAACACATTTTCCATTTAATTTTTTTTCTTTTTGACCTTTGCTGATGCTCCACAGTTCCCTTGTGTTTTCTCTTCACTTTTTGATTTAATATTTAAAAGTCTCTTCCTGACCTTCACCTTGTTCATATTTCCCATTCCCTCTTTGACTTCCTCAGTGCTTTATCTTTAGCATTGGCAGTTCTTCATGTTGTTCTTTCCCACCCCTTATTTATTCAAGGTTTGGCTTCAACTGCTGCATATTTGCTTATGGTAGTCTAATCCTTTTATGTCTAGAACCTCTCACTTCTTATGCAGTCTTCTTTATCTGGCTTGCTAAGGTATTTTTTTTTGGGGGGGGGTGTTGGGTTTTGCTGGCATCTGAAATAGGATGTGCCACAGCGAGAACACCTGTATTTCCACTGTCATTCTCCCTTTCTTTCTCATTATAAAAGCAGAATCCTTATGTGACCACACATACCAACAGAAAAATACTTAAACTTCTCTTTGCTGTCAAGTTGTAGCTGACTTGTGGTGACTCCGTAGGGTTTTCAAGGCAAGAGATGTTTGTGATAGTTTGCCATTGCCTGTCTCTGCGTACTGATGGTTGTAATCCTTGGTTGTCTCTCATCCAAATACTAACCAGGCCTGACCCTGCTTAGCTTCTGAGATCTGATAAGAGTGGGCTAGCTTGGGCTGCCCAAGTGACCACACACATCTACAGAAAAACCCTTGAACAACAGTGAATTAGTTTTCAAAGAGTCCACTCTTCTTACTTTTTTGCAGCTTGAGAAAATTATTGGTGTTCTTGTGCAGTCATGCACATGGGATCCTGCACTAGCGCAAAAGCAACACTGCAAAGTTTGAGATTTCTGACTATTGAAGCTTGTATTCCCTTACTTGATGGAAAGTACCCTCATGGAAAGTCTGCTGCAAGAGGAGAGCTGAGCATCTTTCCTCTCAGTTCACTTTTCACTACTTTGCTGTTAGCAGTTCCGCATTGATACTTAGAAAATTGCCTCAGCTTACCTTCTTTTCTCCTTCCTATCTCTTCCCTTTCTCATTACTGTTAGAGGGAAAAGGTATAGTACGTATATGGGTTCTTCTTCACTTAGCAGACAAAGGCTGTGATCACACTCACTAAATCAGAGGTGTTGAACTAATTTGTTATGTGGGCCGGATTTGACATAAATTTCACTTTGTTGGGCCAGGCCATCTGTACCATAAAACGTAATGCCAGGTGCTGGAGAGAGAAACTGTATAAAGGACAGCAGCTGGTAAGCTCCAAGTTGATGTATTCTTACTGCAAGGTCCCATGGCCTGGGAGGGGGGTGCAGATGAAAATCCACATAGGCAGCAGTGCAGTGCTGGGCAGATGCTCCCATGATGTTTGACTGCTGCAGATGAGGCTGTTCTGCCATGCTGAAGCCATAATGGAGTGGCTCTGCCCACTCCCTCCAGCACTCCCTCCCTTGCATTAGTTGTTCAAGGGCCACATAAGAGCCCTGGATGGGCCAGTTTCGCCCCCCGGGCCTTATGTTTGAACCCCTGCTTTAAATAATCCACTTTCCATCCACTTTAAATGCACTTTCCATCTGTATTTTACTGTGTGAACTGGCAAAATCCAGTTGGAAAGTGCATTGAAAGTGCATTGAAAGTGAATTATTAAGTGTTTCTGATCACAGCTAAAGACTTCCTTCACCTACTTCAGACTTTCTACAGCAGACCAGGTATGATAACTGCATCACAATCCCTCAAACTGACTGGAGGATTCAACCCTTCAGGAATCTTTGCCCTCTTAGATGTCATCTTCAATTCCCCCGTGTTCTCTGAGGAAATCTTTTGAGACAAATTGGAAAGTGTCTCATCTCAGACTCCTTGCATTCAAAACAGCATTCCTGATTTCTAATATGTTGACTTGATGAGCCAGTGAACTCTATAGAATCCTTCTTTTACTGTTTTCCACCTAAACAAAATTGTTCTTCCCTTAGACCTCCATAAAATAGTATTTTCCTCTCATCTTGTTACTCTTCATCTCATCATGTTACTTGTGTCCTTTCCATATCCAAAGGATCTGATTGAGAGAATTTTTTGTATTTTGGGTGCCAAAAGAGTACTCTAGGTAGGACTTTCATAAATACCACAGTTTGTTCCTCTTTCATAGTAGTCCTCAAAAGAGCAAACAAGTTTCACCTCAAATCTCAAAATGGATATCCTCTACCATCTCTGTGTGCTAGCAGTTGCTTCTAAAACAACCCAAAGTACAGTTCGAGAGTGGGATTTTCTCTGAATCAGGTTCTTCTGAGGAGACACATGCACCCACTTCCAGGTATGTTAGCTTCCTGACAAAGTCTGTGAAGAGCCTGGTTGCTTACCTGTAGTTTATGTTCTTTGAGTGGCCATCTGTTCAGTTATACAATATACCCCTCTTTAATGCTGGCCCTTTCCCTCTAGTGGCCTATTATTAGAGGTATGATGATTTCCTCCATTGCACCTAGTTTCTTTTGTTTCAGCTGATACGACTTCTAAGGCTGTGTTCCTCAAAAAGTATGATCCTGCCATATTGATCAGTGTTCTGTTCACATTCAGAGTAGATTACTGCAATGTGCTTTACATGGGGCTGCCTTTGAAAATGGTCTGGAGACATCAATTGGTCCAAAATGCAGCAGATAGGCTATCACTGGGGGATCACTTCAGGGATCATATAATCTCCATGATGAAAGATCTTCAGTGGCAACCCAACTGCTTCCAAACACAATTCAAAGAGCTTGTTCTGATAAGGCTCTAAATCGCTTTGGGGCTGTAGCATCCACTCATCCAGTTAAGATTTGTCTCCTAAGACCCTCCTGTTTGGACACTGCTTCAAAAGTGAGGCAGGTTGCAACTAGAGGCATTTTCAGTGGTGACACTGAAATGAAACAAAGTCCTTGGGGCCAGATAAACTGTATCCAAGAGTACTAAAAGAACTTGTGGATGTAATTTCTGAGCATCTGTCATGATTTTTGAGAATTCTTGAAGAACAATTGAGGTGCCAGAAGATTGGAGCAAATGTTGTCCCCATCTTCAAGAAGGGGAAAAAGGAGGATCTGGGTAACTACCGACCCATCAACTTGATGTCTATACCTGGGAAAGTTTTAGAACAAATCATAAAACAGACAGTCCTTGCGCATTTAGAAAGGATGGCTGTAATTATTAAGAGGTAGCATGGGTTTCTCAAGAACAAGTCATGTCAGACTAACCTTATCCTTTTTAAAAATTTATTTATTTATTTATTTATAGTTTCGATTTATTATACCGCCCTAACCCCCGTGGGGGTCTCTGGGCGGTTTACAGTAAGTGTGCTAGTCACATTTTTGTACTACCCTAACTAAGGCCACATTTCATTGGGGGGGGGGGGATGGGCATACCTACCGACACCCCGTGGTATTTTTGTCTTCTGCTTGGCTCGGCTCTTCCCGGCGAGATGTTCCTTCTGGCGATTTATTCTCGGCAAGATGTTCTTCTGGGACTCGGCGGCTGGCATGCGGCACACAGCGACGTCCTCTTCTGGCCCGGCTATGTCCTTTCCGGCTACGCCGCGCCTCCGAATGACGTCATTGGGCGCCCCTGCCTCCGCCAGTGACGACCGCCTGTTGTTCTTTTTAGCCGGCCACCAGGGATCACTCCACAGGCTCTGTTGCTGCCGCCGCCGCGCTGTTTCTCCACCATTTCTCGCCGCCGGTGCTCAGCTGTTGCCGGTCTCCTCCGCCGCCACCGTCGTCTTCACTTGGGTGCCCCCTACCCGTCTAAGGGTGGGTACCCATGTCTCTACTTGCATCGGTTACTCTGCTTTCAAGCCGCTGGGTGGGCGGAAGCTGGGACTCGGGTCGAGAGCTCACCGCGGTGGTCTCGAACAGCCATAGTGGCTGCTCGAGTGTTGTTGTTAAAGCAGGCGTTGTATTGCCTGCACCACCTGAATCATGGGAATGTTACTGAATCATGGGAATGTTGTTGCCACGATGCGGGGCTAGGCAGGGGTGAGGCAGTCAGGATACAGTCCGAGGTCACGAGCCAGTCACACCAGTTAGCCGGAACACAAGTCCAGTGCACAAAACAAGAGTGGGGTGGTCAAGGTACAGGCCAAAGTCAAGAGCCAGGCAAGCAAATCAACCGGGAAACCAAGTTCAAAGCACAAACCGTTAGAGTCGTCAGGAAACCAGAGTCCAAAAGAGTCAAGAGCCAGAGAGTCAAGAGTTCGAGGTGCAGAGTTGAAGCGTAGTTGTTCGAGCCGAGGTCAAGGAGCCAAGGAAATCCAGACAGGAACCAGGAGCCAGAATCATGAGCGAGGAGGTGCAGAACTCCGAAGAGACTAGTTGCTGGAACGATTTGTCAGCGTGAGGGCATGAGTTAAATAGCCCATAAGCCTGCTGGCAATTAGCGCGCCCCAAGCGAGTCCCAACTCCTGCTAATACTTGGGGCTGAATGAGCGCCTGCCATGCATGCGTGCCTCTCGCCACCAGGTTGCCATATCCCGTCGGCGCTGTTCCCTCAAGCGGGATTCCGGTGGGGGTGAATCAGGAGGAGAACTGTCCGGGCATGCTTCTGCCTTAGCTGTTGCTGGGGTAGCCTCTGGAATCTCAGCCCTGTCCGGTGCGGGAGTTTCTGGCATTGAGAGCTCATCCCCAGTAGCACTTAGATCCTCTGCTGGGGCCGCTTGTTCGCACTCAGTGGGAGCCGCTTGCTCGTAATCAGCAGGAGCCGTGACAGTTGTAGACATAGTTTATCTTGATTTCAGTAAGGCTTTTGGCGTATATGATACCCACATTGAATCCACAGTGTTGGAAAGGGTGTGGAAATGTTGGGACCTTCAAACATTGTTGGTGGGAATGCCCTTTTATTGCTATTTTTTTGGGGAAAATATTAAAGAAGATTGAAAACATTCTGGGAATTAAGATACTTTTAACTCCAGAATATATTCTTTTGAATTATTGGCCTGGTATTAAAAGATCGAGTAACAAAGTAGATCTTCTTTTAATTTTTCTTATTGCAGCAAAAACTTTAATTGCACAAAACCGGAAATCGAAAAAGGTACCAACTGTAAGGCAATGGTTTATGAAAGTTTGGGACCTAGCAGTAGCTGATAAATTAGCATCCCAGATGATGGCAACAAACCGACTTAAGACTTTGAATAATTTTTTGAAGAAATGGTTCTCATACTTGGACTTTGTTTCCAATTCACCAAATGAATATTGCTCTTTGCCTAAGAAATATCTTAATTTTGTATTTTATTAAAAATGTGTTAAGAGTTTAAGAACTTGATATATAGAAATCCTACAAATGTAATTTGTGCTAAGATATGATTGCATTAATTCACTTGATATGTTAGTTATTATATTCATATTTGTATTTTGTTTTTGTTTGTTTTTAGTATTCTTGTTATCTTTACAAAATAAAAAATTATAAGTGTAAAAAAAAAGTAAGGCTTTTGATAAGGTTCCACATAATATTCTTGTGGGCAAATTGGTAAAATGTGGTTTAGATCCTGTTACTGTTAGGTGGTTCTGTAACTGGTTGACAGATCACACCCAAAGAGTGCTTGTGAATGATTCCTCATCCTCTTGGAGAGGAGTGACAAGTGGAGTACCTCAAGGATCTGTCCTGGAACCTATTTTGTTCAACATCTTTATCAATGATTTGGATGAAGGAATAGAGGGAATGCTTATTAAGTTTGCAGATGATACTAAATTGGGATGGGTAAAAAATACAGTAGAAGACAGAGTCAGGATACGGGCTGATCATGACAGGCTGGAAAAATTGGGCTAAAACAAATAAAATGAATTTCAGTGGGAATAAATGTGAAGTTCTGCATTTAGGTTGGAAAGATCAAATGCATAATTATAGGATAGGGAAGCCTTGTCTTGGCAGTACTATGTGCGAAAAGGATCTAGGGTCTTAGGTGGACTACACAGTGAACATGAGTCAGCAGTCTGATGCAGTAGCTAAAAAGGCAAATGTGAATTTGGGCTGTATCAACAGAAGTATAGTGTCCAGATCACATGAAGTGATGGTATCACTTTACTCTGCTCTGGTTAGACCTCACCTAGAGTACTGTGTTCAGTTTTGGGCACCACAGTTTAAGAAGAATATAGACAAGATAGAATGTGTCCAGAGGAGGGCAATGAAGATGGTGAGGGGTCTGGAGACCAAGTCCTATGAAAACAGGTTGGAGGACCTGGGTATGTTTAGCTTGGAGAGGAGATGACTGAGTACTTGAAGGACTGTCATATGTAGAGGATGGTTCAGAGTTGTTTTCTGTTGCCCCAGAACCAGTGGGGTGACATTAACTCAGAAGAGTTTTCAGCTAAACATTAGGAAGAACTTCCTGACAGTTAGAGTGGTTCTCAGTGGAACAGGCTTCCTCGGGAGGTGGTGGGCTCTTCTTGGAGGTTTTCAAACAGAGGCTAGATGATCATCTGACAGCAATGCTGCTTGTGTGAACTTAGGCAGATCATGAGAGGGAGGGCAGGAAGGGTTGCAGTCAGTATTTCTGGACTTGATGGCATTCACAACCACGATTGTACCTTTTGCTAGACTGAGATTATGCCTCCCCCCCCCCCAGTGCCAGAATTGGTTCCTGTGGACATCGCTCCAGATTCATTCACAAAGTGCTAAATTGTCTGTCACCAGATGTGTTATACAATCTTTACTTTGGTTGACTGAGGAGGCTAATCTGATGCAGAGTACCCCGTTTGTGATCCCCTTTTGGGAGCTGGCTCTCTCTCCTGATGTCCTTGTCCCAGGGTTGTTTTCTTTGGCTTCCTCTGGCTCTGGACCTCTTACACAAGGGTTCATTATGGTATCACAACATTCAGAGGCTACAGCTAACTGCTTGGCCTCTGCACCCTCTCCCATGACTTTCTCATCAGGTGTCTTGGACATATTACTACATTCCTGCAGGGATTCAGCTCGTAAATCTTAGGCCTATAAGTGGCAAAATTTCACTTCATGGCTTGCAGACACTAGACAGCCTTCATCATGTCTGTTACCTCTTTGTAGAGTACCTGTTACACATAAAGAGGGTCTTGCTCCTTCATCTGTTAAGATACACCTTGGCACATTCTATGACTTCTGTGATTTTGTAGACAGCACTACAGGTTTTTTACATTTTGCAGCAAACCAGTTTCTGAAATGTCTACATAACTTGCCCACCTGCAGTCTACCTAGTTCCTCAATGGAGCCTTTCCCTGGTGTTATCTAGGCTGATGCTATCTCCATTTGAACCCCTAGCCGCATGCCCTCTTCCTTAAGGTATGCTTTCTAATGGCTCTCACTTTGGCACTCAGGGTGGGGGAGTTGGCTGCCCTCAGAGTTTATCCTCCATACATCCAGTTCTTCCCTGGGAGGGTTGTTTCTTGCCCAAGGTTGTTTCCAAGTTTCACCTCTCTCAAGTAATTTCACTACTTGCCCTTTAGCGAATCCCTCCTCATCAAGGGGAAGAAGCACTTCACACACTGGACAGTAAAAGAGCTTTATTGTATTATTTGCAATGTACAAAAGTTTTCCTCAAGGAACTCTTGTTGCTTGTTTGTCATTCAGGCTTGTGCAAGGGCACCGCAACTTCCTCCCAGATGCTATGGTGGATTGTTCAAACTATTAAACTTTCTTACCTACACAGTGGCGTTGCCTGTTCCTTTCATGTCAAAGCTCATTTTACCAGGGCCTTCACATCATCATCAGCCTTTCTCCATGATGTTTGCATTGACATCTGCAGAGTGGTGATGTGGTCTTCAGCTGATACCTTTATTCGGCACTACGCTGTGAACATTGACAATAATCAAGAATCAGCAGTGGGGAAAGCTGTCTTACATTCACTGTTCAACTGAGGGGTCCTCCATTAGGTCTGTCAGTTCACCCCACCTCTTTTGTTGCGTAGCTTTTGACATCCCAAATGTGGGAATCCACAGAAGACCGAAGATGAAAACAATGTTGCACTTACCTGTGACTGTTGTGCATCAAGTTGTCTTCTCTGCAGGCGCACATTCCCACTTTCCTGCCCTGCTGTGAATCTCTCTTTCTCTTTGTGAATTCTGGTGGCTTGGGAGAACTGAGGGAAA
>NW_015169798.1:264332-264491 GCF_001447785.1 Gekko japonicus | reverse complement strand
GAGAAAGGCTGGGTATTTCAGTTTTTCAGTAGATTCCACTCCTGACATTTCACGTACTGATCAGTTGACTTTAATTATCAGATATGTATTACCTGAAGATGGTTTGCCAACTGAGAGATTTTTAACTTTCCTTGAGCTAAAAGACCACTCAGGAGAAAG
>NW_015169798.1:247978-263967 GCF_001447785.1 Gekko japonicus | reverse complement strand
AGCCACAGAAGCGGTTTTGGAAAGTTACAGTGCTATCACTGATACCCTCAGTCATTCGTACTCTGATGTTAATGGGAAGGGGGAGACCAGGCTTCAAGCGAACAATCTTTTGCAGAAAATGGAAGAACTGGAATTTGTGTTTATGCTGCCTTTTTGGACCCATGTGCTAGGTCATTTTCGTAAGGTCAGCAAAGCCCTTCAGAAATCAGAACTGTTATTGAGTTCTTGTGCAGGTTTGTACAGTTCACTGTTGGATTTTTAAAGGAAAATTAGAGAAGATTTTGATGAGCTTGAGAAACAAGCAAAAGCCACCTTGCCAAATGTTAACTACAAAACAAGGAGACAAAGAGTAAGGGAACGGCAAAGAAATGACAGAAGTGCACCTGATGCCTTAGATGCACTTTCTTCAAGAGATAAGTTTAGGATAAAATCCTTTATTCCTATATTAGATGCACTTGAAGCCAATTTAAAAAGAAGTACTGTGTACAGTGATGTTGCACAATTGTTTTCCATTCTTGCTAATCTGACAGCATCTAAGCAAGAAATTCAGCAAGGTGTTGAACTCTTGATGGAAGCATACCCAGAAGATATTGACCTGAAACTTACTGATGAACTTTTGCACTTTCACCTGTACGTGAGACAAAGCCATAGGCTTACAGAAGAGCACCCTCTGTCTCATATAGACCTTTATCAAATTATATACAAGGAAAAAATTCAGATGTCCTTTCCTAATGTGGAAGCAATCTTGCGGCTACTAGCTTTATAGTCACTAACTGCTCAGGAGAGAGGAGTTTTTCAATAGTCAAAAGAATTAAAAATTAGTTAAGGGCCACGATGTCTCAAGAGAGGTTGTTTGCACTGAGCATTCTGTATATTGAAAGTGACAAACTTAGATGTACACATTTTGATGAAGTTTTGGATGATTTTGCTATGAGGAAGGAAGGCTAGAAAAAAACATTTTTAGTCTTACTTTATTTGATGGTTGTAGTTTACTTCTTAATATGTATTTTAAAACTGACTGTTTAATGACAACATAAAGTAGATTCTAAAAGTGCCACACTGTCAGGTAATCATGATCATATTATTTACACTTCCCATGCAATATAATTTGTAAACTGAAGTTTTTTTTTTTAAAGAATAACATTACAATTTCATTTTCCTAAAAATTAACGGTTATTCCACAAAAAGTTTACAAAGTTCAGTTATTGCAAAAGTTTTTCAGTGTTAATGTTAACATTTATGCATTTTTTTCAATCATTATGGTATTTAACAATAACATCTTATGTCCTTTAGAGGAGAAATTGTGAATTGCAGAATTTTAAACACCCATCATCATCCTTGGCTTCACTCAATTTTGTTTATAACACTCTTCCATTTTCTTCTAGTCGTGAGGGTGGGGGATTGGGAGGGGCCTCACAAGTGGAGTAGCCTAGGGCCTCTCTTCATCTAAATCTGGCCCTGGTGCTGGACTAGATGGACCAATTGTCTGATTCAGCAGGGCTTATGTTTTCATGAGAATCGTACCTACATTAGCACATTAGTTGTAAACCTCTGTCTGGTTCTGCCCTCTAGAGAGAGCTAGATGTTAGGATAAGGAGAAACCCTTTTCCTGACCTCTAGCTTTTTAGAATAGGGAACCGTTTCATCCCTGTGACCCCTAGATCTGATGAAGTTTTTATGACTTCTCATGTATAAACAAGAATGGATTCAGCTAGTATATTGCTGTTTACGTAACATAGTTTTGTAGACTTTTAACTTTAACCCTTTTTTTGGTCATAGAAATGCTATCATTTCTATTTTACATGTAAGCTGTGACAGCATTTGTAGCTTTGAACTTACTTAGTTGTAGCATGCACACGAAGCTTATACCCAGAATTTAACTTTGTTGGGTTTAAAGGTTCCACTGGACTCAAACTTTGTTCTGTTGCTTTAGACCAACACGTCTACCCACCTGAATCTATTTACTTGTGTTATTAGTGTTAAAATAAAAAGGCAGTAAATTGAGCTTCAGATTCATTCAGATACTAAACAAATTTTAATGGGTGGTTTGTATTGTTGGTTGTATTGGCTCCTGAATAAGGTTCTGTATATGATTAGTTTGTCCTTTATGAGCTCAATTATAGGAAGACAGTTCAGGAGAGAAAAAAGATCACCATCCCACATTGATCAAGGTAATGTGTTGAGATATAAAATGACACTAAAGCTGTATCTCTCCTTATATATAATTATCTTTTGATGTGAATGTTCCACATGCTCCCACAGCATTTGGCTCGCTCAGCTGCCACTTAGAAGGTCTGCTAATCTTCTACATTGCCTCACTGTGTTGCCTCAGTCCCGCCCACAGAGCCGCCACCCAGCATCTTGGCCTCAGTCTGGAGGGAGCCAGTGAAGGGGCTGGATGCTCCATCGGGCAGAGGCTTAGGAGGCAGTGCGGTGTGGTACAGGAACGCTCCCCGCTGATTATAAGTGATGGGGATTCCCTTTTCTCCTCCGTGCTTTCAACCGCCACTCAAGAGTACTCGCGTGCCATTGTCCAGGTGTTGGGTCTGCTCCTCTTCCCCACCCATTTTCATTTCAGCCCCTGTTCCCTGTCAGATTTACTGGCAGACATCTCTCTCTCCCTTGACGAAGACACTTCTTTTGGCTCCTGTGTGGGACTAACTCTCCCCTCAGTGGCTGCTGGTAGGCAACCAAGCTTGGTTCTGTCAGTAAAAAGACAAAGGACTTTCAGCATAATCCCGTCCCCCACCCACTGCCATCTTTGCCACTTTTTTGTCAGAATAAACTGTGAAAACGGCTGTGTCTACTGCTTGGCTCCACCATGGCTGGTTGGCTAATGAGGTGGCCCAGCGACCATCACACCATTCTCTTCAACCCCCTGCTTTTTGGCTGACTTTCACCTAGGGTTGCCAATCTCCAGGTGGAACCTAGAGATCTCCCGCTGTTACAATTGATCTCCAGATGACAGAGATCAGTTCCCCTGGAGAAAATGGCTGCTTTGGAGGGTAGACCCTATGATATTACACCCTGCTGAGTCCTTCTACCCCCCCAAATGCTGCCTTCTGTAGGATCCACCCCCCAAATCTCCAGGTATTTCCCTAATCAGAGCTGCCAACTGTACTTTCTCCTCAGTGCCTGTTGCTAGGCAACCAAGCTTTGTTCTGTGAGTAAAAGGCACTTTCCAGACCTATGTTGGCCTTTGGAAGAAAACTCATTGGGGCAAGTCCTGATAGAATTGCCAACTCCAGGTGGCAAATTCCTGGAGATTTGAGGGGTGGAGCCTGGAGAGGGTGAGGCTTGAGGAGGGGTGGGACCTCAAACAGGTACAATGCCATACACTCTACCCTCCAAACCAGCCATTCCCTCCTTGGGAACCACTGTTGCCAATCTCCAGGTGAGGGCTGGAGGTCACTCAAAATTACAACTGCTCTTCAGGTAGCAGAGATCAGTTCCTTTGGGGAAAATGCTCGTCATTATACCCTGCTGAGGTCGCCACAGCAAATTGTCACACTCTGCTAATATTTGGCCACTGCTGTATTATTACTTCATCACTGAGAGCCCAAAGCCAGGGCACTCTCCCAGAGCCTGTTTATTTCCACAACGGGCCTTATTCCTAGTATTCATATATTGATGGTTTTTCAGTAGATGCAGAGGGGTCAGTCTAGGTAAAAGCAGAATGGGATCGAAATCCAAAGGTGGCTTTTTCTGCCGGGTCGAAGAAATGAATAAGGGGGCGCTTTAATATAAAGGGGGGGGGGGTGAGAATGAATTCTTTAGGACCAAAATGGGTTTAACTTTTAGGAGGTAGTTATTTGGGTTGCCATGTTGTTGCTCCTATCTGTTAAGTTAATATCACTAAATTTCTTGGCAGGTACTTGAATGCAGTAGGATGCAGGCCAGTGTTTATATCATTCTCTTAACGCAGGCCCATGCAATACAAGGCTCTTTCCTGCCATCAGGGGAATTGGAGCTATACATTGTTTGTAGTCCTTTCACTTTTCTTCTGTAACTGCTTCTCCCCTTCCTAGATTCAAAGCCATGTAGGCTGTTGCCTTCATACATATAGAGGAAGATTAGAATCCGGTGGTGGCAGAAAGAGGGTTAGAAAAAAGAGGAAACTGATGTGAGTGTAGGGCAACCTGTGGATCTGGGAAAAGGGAAAATTGGGGTTTAATGGTGGTACAGTATATGTGCTGCCGAAGCGAGCACTAACGGTGGTACAGAGAAGAGGGAGAGAAAGGAATCCAGAGAAAAAGGGCTAACTTGGGACTCACAGGTTCCTGCACATGGGGAAGAATATAAAGGAGGGTGTCACTGAGGGATATAGATGCACACTTTTCAGTAAAGAGAAACAAGAGCTTCTTTTTGGAGCAGAGAGAAAATTTTAACTTGGTGTTTTTACAAAACTGGGTTTTATAATTGAATAGCAGTAAGGTCCGTTGTGGGAAGAAATACAACGAACTGTAGAAGGAAGCTCCAGGTGAGTGTACCGACTGTGACTGGTGAGGCAGCAGAGGGAAGGGGAAAATAGAGGGAGGCAAGCCATGTTTATATATGTCTTCTGCTTAGCTATAAGGCAGGGCTGTCTCAAGTCATACTACCAAGTGGGTAGTATGGGAGGACAGCCTCATGGTAACAGGCAGGGGTTTTTTGGTAGAAAAAGCCCAGCAGGAACTCATTAGCATAATAGGCCAAACCCAACAGCAGAAACGCATTAGCATATTAGACCACACCCCTGACAGCAAGCTCATTAGCATATTAGGCCACACCCCATATGTTACCAGAAGTGTGGTCATCCAACCACACCCACCTTTTGCTTCTTATTCTGTTTACTTTGTTGTCAAAACCCTGGGCTTTTTTTGTAGCAGGAACTTCTTTGCATGTTAGGCCACACACTCCTAATGTAGCCAATCCTAATGAGTGTCTGCTGTTAGGTGTGGCCTATTATGCTAATGAGTTCCTGCTGGGCGTGGCAAACTCAGGAGCCAGCCGGAACTCCGTTCCTGTGCGTTCCTGCCCAAAAATAGCCCTGGTAATAGGTATGATTCCCTCCACCCCTGACTTATGTTGATTTGGGGTTATGCAGTGGCAGCTAAGGCAGAAAAGCTCCTCCTCCTGAGGGACCTCAGCAGGGTATAATTCCATAGAGTCCATTGCCCAAAGCAGCCATTTTCTCCAGGAGAACTGATCTTGGAGATCTCCAGGTGCTGCCTGGAGGCTGGCAATACAAAGGGGAGGGCCAGACCTGTAGATCTGAGGGGTAGAGCCTGGATTTGGGGTGCGGAGGGACCTTAGCAGGGTATAATACCATAGAGTCCACTGCCCAAAGTAGCCATTGTAATAGCTGGGAAATTTTCTGTAGGGGAAATGATGTGTTGTGGCTGGGGAACATGGTGATTTCTGGGAGATCTCCAGGCACCACAGGGAGATTGGCAACTCCGGTGACCATTTAAGGGAAGGTTGAGATATGTATTTTGGCAACTCCAGTGACCATTTAAGGGGAAATTGGGATATGTATTTTACCTTAGGACACATTCAATGACTCACAACAACAAACTGCTTAGAATGTTAGAGGCAAAGGCCAATCAGGCCGCATATGCAAATGACCTCTGTGTTCTGACTGGCTATTGGGGGAGAGGAACAGCAAATTGTTTAGAATATTGGAGGCGAGGCTCAGGCAACGCAGCCAGTGGATAGGGACAGCTTCTGAGTGACAGATCAGGGAGCAAACTGATTTGGGAGTGTGTGGAATGTTCAGGAGAGTCCATGACCAAAACAGAATTATATATAAGGAGAGATGAGATGGTATAGCTGCCTCAGATTACAGAAGCATATGGACATGAAGCTCAGAATGACTTATGTTGTACTTCCTTGCTTTAATAGCAAAAAGAGCTGTGGGATTCTAATCCCTTCTGACATTTATTTGCTTATCATTTTCCTTCTAAGTAAACTGGAAATGTTAATACTAGAGAGTTATTGCTTAGTTATAGAGTACTGTCCAGGGAAATTTTAGTATTTTTATTTATTTAGACTATTTCTATGTCTGGAGTCCTGTTTGAGGTGTTTTACAACTAAAAACTAAAAATGTATCTAGATTTTATAAAGATGCATGTGAATGATGTATTCATGGAATTTTTATATTTTTAACTTGCCAGGGACAACCAGTTGGCGAATGTGATTTTAATATTCGTCTATCATGTATAGAAAAAGAGATTATACTCCCACGTCATGACAAAATGAAGACTGGCCAAATTGATAAAGCACAAGAACCTTTCAGTGTTCGTAACAAACCATTTTTTGACATCCATGCCGCAAAAAAGGTAAATATGTTTTTGATAATTTAACCCAATAGTCACTCATTTTGTACATGACTTCAGCCTCTTTTAGGGGTTTCTTTGCAATTAAAACCATGCATGTAAATACAAGTTATTTTTGTTCTATGCTTAATTGAGTTATTTTTAAATAAATGAGTACAGTGTAAAATATTTTTCTTTTGGAGAGTTTTTAATATGTTATATGTAGAAGGGCAGGAAAAAAGAAAAGGACTGTTCGTATAGCTAAACTGTGGCATGTATTCTCCATGTTGAGCTTAATCATCATTGAGGTTTATCTTGGCACCAGTCTTCACAGTGGTACAAACTAATCAGGGTTTGCTGTTTACTGTGATGTTGAAACAAAATGGTTTTATTTCATAATTGAACTACATTCTACTTCAGATTATTGAGATTATTGGTATACCCAGGAGCTAAAGCTGATGAAGCGAAGGCTCAGACAGCTAGAAAGACAGTGGCGGCGAGTTCGTGACGAAGCGTCAAGAGCATCCTATTGAACGTTTATGAAGTCGTATGAGGTGGCAACCAAGGCTGCGAAGAAGGACTTCTACGCAGCCGAAATTGCATCTGCAAGCTCGCACCCAGCACAATTGTATAGCACGATTTGGTCTTTAACCACCCTGCCTCAAAGCAGTCAAAATCTCAGGGAATTGGATATAGGCTGTGAGGCTTTTGCGAGCTATTTTGTAGATAAAGTCTTGCTGCTCCGCCGCAACCTCCCGGCCACACTTGAGACAGTATACAAACTCGAGGCCCCATGTGCGTCTTCTGGTCCCATTCTGGATTGTTTCAGCCCTCTCAGCCTAGAGGAAGTTGACAGATTGATCTCAACTGTACGACCAACCACATGCAGCCTTGATCCTTGCCCCTCCTGGCTAATTAAAGCTGGCCGCAAGGGGTTACGAGGCACCCTTAGGGACATTATCCACAGGTCCCTCTCGGAGGGCCTTTTCCCAGGGGCTCTTAAGGAAGCGATGGTCCACCCTCTCCTAAAAAAACCCATCCTTGGACCCGGCTGAATTGGCCGACTATCGGCCAGTCTCCAATCTGCCCTATTTGGGCAAATTAATAGAGATGGCGGTGGCGATACAGTTGCAGAGCTTTCTGGATGACACTTCCATGCTGGATCCCTTCCAGTCCGACTTCTGCTGTGGTCATGGGACGGAGACAACACTGGTTGCCCTCATGGATGACCTCCGGAGGCATCTGGATTGGTGCGGGACGGCGGTGCTGCTGTTGTCAGATCTGTAGGCGGCGTTCGACATAGTCGACCATCAGCTCCTCGCCCACTGCCTCACCGACGTGGGGATTCGGGGGCTGGCCTTACAGTGGCTTTTTTCCTTTTTCCAAAGCTGGGGGCGAGGGTCTACACTGGGGGAACAGCTGTCCTGGAGGCACCCACTGGAATGTGGAGTGCCACAAGGAGCGGTGCTGTCCCAGATGCTATTTAACATCTACATGCGCCCCCTTGCCCAGATTGCACGGAGGTATGGGCTTGGGTGTCACCAATATGCAGATGACACCCAGCTCTATCTGTTGTTGGGCGGGCGGTCTGGCTCTACCCCGGAAGATCTGGACCGGGTGTTGCAGGACGTAGCGAGATGGCTTAGGCTGAGTCGTCTGAAACTGAATTCGACGTAGACGGAGGTCCTTTCCCTGAATCGGAGCAGCTCGGGGTTAGGGGCCCCTCTTCCGGCCTTCGGTGGGGCGCCACTGGTGCCAGCACTGAGTGTCAGGAGTTTGTGTGTGCTCCTGGATGCTTCATTGACAATGGGGGCCCAGGTAGCGGCCACTGCCAAGGCAGCCTTTTATCACCTTCGGCTGATTAGGCAGTTGGTCCCCTTCCTCGAGCGCAATGATCTGGCTTCAGTGATCCACACTATGGTCACCTCGAGGCTAGACTACTGTAATGCTCTCTATATGGGGCTGCCCTTGGGGCAACTTCGGAAGCTGCAGCTGGTGCAAAATGCAGCAGCCAGGTTGTTGATGGGTCTCCCCAGGTGGGAGCACATTCAGCCTGTGCTGAAGTCATTGCACTGGCTTCCAATAGTGTTCCGGATTTGCTTCAAGGTTTTGACCTTTAAAGCCCTAAATGGTCAGGGGCCTGCCTTTCCCCGTACATTCCTCCAAGAGCACTGCGGTCTGGATCACAACACCGCCTGGCCCCCCCTGGGCCTAGGGAGGCCAGGTTGATGGTAACCAGGACCAGGGCGTTCTCCCTGGTGGCGCCAACGCTGTGGAACGAGCTCCCTAATGAAATTAGAATGCTACGGGACCTCCAGCAGTTCCATAGAGCGGTGAAAACTGAGCTGTTTCACCAAGTGTTCAAATAAGAACTGACTGCACCGGCTGGGTCACACTAGCACTTTACCACAGGACGCCGCCGTACTTATTTAGTTTTACTGTATTTATTGTATTTTATATCTGTATTTGCTGGTTTTATATTGTATGTTGTTTTAAATTGTTGTAAGCTGCCCTGAGCTGCTTCGGCGGGAGGGCGGGGTAAAAGCCCAAGTAAGTAAGTAAGTAAATAAATAAATAATTCTGTGAGAAACTCAAAATGTTGTGGACACATAGGCATGGCTAACACTAATCAAAAGTATTGAAGAGCCATACTGGTAGTGGATTGTGGGGTAGCTTTAGGAGCAGACCACTCTTGACTATATTCTCTTCCTTCACTCTATCATTGCAGTTGTGTCATTAATGAAAATGTATTGCATCTCTCTCGCTGTCAGCATTATATAAAAATCCAAATGATCAAAATCAATGGAAACATTCTTTTCCTTTACTATTGTTTAAGAAAAACTACTTTAAAAAGTGTAAAATGTATGGTTTCACTCCCTTTGCCTTACAGAGGTTCTGGGAAGCATAAGGTGATTGGCTAGGTTGGAAGTTTTCTTCTCTGATCTGCTATTGGCTAACTAAGGAGAAATGAGGCACACCAGTTAAATTTTACCTCAGCATTATGGGATATCACTATAATGAAATACTGAATATTGTAGAATCTTTCCCTCAGCAGTCTTTAAAATGCAATGGTAGAAGAGTTGCAGAATTGGGATCTGAAGGATTTGGATTTGGAACACAGGGTTTAGGATCCATGTGGAACTGCCGAAATTGCTCTCTGCCACAATCACACTTTCTTTTTTGACTTGTTGTTATGCCTATTCCTATACATTACACACTCCGTGGATTCTCAACTGCTGGAGGGAGAAATAGCTGAGATTATTTTTTGAATGTAGGTGTCAGTTTTAGTCCTCAGGTTTGAATTTGTGCAGTCTTGAGAGAACAGGATTCCAAGTGTGTCAGAGTTTGAAATGTGTCTCAGAATGACATATGTACACTAGAGGCAAATTAGAAAGAATATGTAACTTTCCTTATCTATCAAACAGAAGTGCTATTAGAAGGTAAAGCCCAACAGTTTGAAAAAAATATACTTTCATTCATTGTAGCTGTGTCACTCAAATGTAAAAGAACTTAGGGGCACTTGTCAGTAGTATGTTTTTTATATCTGTTCTTCATAATTTCTGTGCAGTCCCATATGGGACTGCATGTGCATGAAGAAGAGCACTCGATGAACAATGGTAACAGGTAAGTGCAACTCTGTTTTCTATGTTAAGGACAGATACATGAAACTCTCTAATATACTTTTCATCCAACAAAATAAAGGGTTTTAAAAATATTGTTGGTTATTTTATTGTCTCAAATTCTCTGGTGGTTTGTTTGCCTTACATGAAAGTGGAGTTTGCATTTGAATGATTTCTGTGTTCTTTTATCTTACCTTTCTGGATGATTGTGACTTTTTAATGCTTGATCCTGTGTAAGCAAGTGCAGACGTTTTCAGGAGTTTGGCACACTATTGACTGACCTGGTGCATTGCGAACATCTTTAGCTGGTATCCTATGTGCTCTCAGCAGAAAAGAGAAAAGTTAACAAAAGAGCTTATGCCAAAGTGCAGAGAGTAAGAGAATTACACCAGCTTCTATACCAATACTGCCAAGCACCACCAAACATGGCACAATAATTATTTAATAATAATTATCGTATGGCATAGTATAGCCAGGAAATCCCAAGATTGTCTGGCAGCCTAACGTTGTAGCTCTTTTAGTGTTACGCACCACTAGGTGATGAGCTAGACTTATTTTTTGGGGATGAGAGAGCTCTGAAAGAGATGGGACTGACCCAAGGTTACCCAGCTGGCTTCATGTGGAGGAGTGCAGAATCAAACCTGGTTTTCCAAATTAGAATCCGTCTGTCTTTATAGTATATTTCATTATTTTCCACATCACATGTTCATAACACAAATATCATAGTTTTGGAATGGTATACAAACTATTCCTTTCACTACACCGCACTTTAAACATGGCACAGTGTGTTAAAGACACCCCTGTGACAGGCAACTGTAGAAGCAGCCAGCTAGCACACAGTGATGGAACCATGCTCCTGTGAAGTTAGCCTGCCACTGCCCGCACACAAAACACTCTGAAGGAGGGAACACATGCACACTGAAGTCCAAGGAGGACTGTGGCATGAGTGGGCGGAGCCCTGGAACAAACACATAGCACGGAGCCTTGCATATTTTGGTTTGAGTCCCCTGCTGTAACGGTGTTCTGTTTTACCAGGTGCACATTCAGAGAGGAAAACATGGCCACTTTGACCACATCACTTCCAGCTTGCCCTGGTGTACTTGGTAGAGGCATTGCTGAAAGAAAATCCATGAGCCAGTTTGGTGTAGTGGTTAAGAGCGGCGGACTCTAATCTGGAGAACCGGGTTTGATTCCCCACTCCTCTACATGCAGCTGTTGGTTGACCTAGGGTCAGTCAAAGTTCTCTCAGAGCTCTCTCAGCCCCACCTACCTCACAGGGTGTCTGTTGTGGGGAAAGGAAGGGAAGGAGATTGTAAACTGCTCTGAGACTCTGAGTGAAGGACGGGGTTTAAATCCACTCTCCTCTTCCTCCTCCTCCTCTTCCTCCATAGGGGTGCAGGTTGGTGGGGGGGAGGGAAGCTCAGAAACAAGTATTAAGGAGGACCAGCCTTTTGCCAGAAAAGGGAGATGTAGACACTAGGCAACAGCAAGTGAGCACACAACTGCATAGTCACAGCATATCTGTCAAACCTTCAGTAGGTCATTGGAGAAAGGCATCCATGTGGCAAATGGGGGGCATAGGTTTGGATCCCTCATAGGACGAAGTTATCAAGAAGGCAAAGCTCACTGTTTGGCCTCCAGTGGTCAGATCAGCAGTAAAATAGCAGGGAGAGGCCATGCTAGAACCCACACCAACCACTTATCCAACTGGGTTCACAGGAACAAGACAGAGTATAGAGCAGGGGTGTCGAACTCATTTGTTATGAGGGCCGGATCTGACAAAATGAGACCTTGTTGGGCCGGGTCATGTGCATCATAAAAGGTAATGCCAGGTGGCGGAGATGTAAATTTTATAAAGGACACAGACAAACACAATTAAAGATTTTTTAAAAAACTTTAAATAACACATTTCCAGTGAGTTCAGCACCCCTGGCATAGAGCATTAGGCATCCCCCAGCAGCTCTGCTGTTGACACCGGCCATGCAGGCCAGAATACAGAGAAAGACATAGTGTACTGGAAATGCACAGGTATAACATACCCAAAGTCCCTTGTTCAAATCACTGAGGCAGTCTGGATTGAGTTCTAGGCACCGCTGAGCATTTGTGCTGCCAATCATGAATACCTGGGTTGTTCATGCTGATTCAGCATTGCCTGTGGAATGCCGTTCCCCTGCCTTGAGGCTCATGTGGCACATGCCTGCTCTATTCTAGGTGTCAGGTGAAAATGTTTCTTTTTACCCAGGCTTTTATTTATTGGGGTTAATCTTTTAACATTTTAATAGTCTGCTTTTACCCTGAGAATTTAAACTACTCAATGTTTTCTGTTGTTTTTATACTATGACCGAGTTCTTAATAGTGTGCTTTAACTGTTAACTTTTATGCTGTGATATGTTTTCATTGTTTTATTTTTGTAAATTGACGCAGTCTGATTTCCTGGAAAGGCAGCAAAGAAAATGTTGAAATAAAGACTTTTCATCTGCTATGGGGATCTGTAGGATTTTAAAATCTTGCATCAGGGTTGTAAATGTTGTGATGGCAAGCCATTGTCACAGGTGTGACTGGAGCTAGAGAGGCTTTGGAAGCCAGCTAAGCCCAAATCATCCCATGGCATGCTTCTTACATTGCCTTGTTGTACGCTGACTCCTCACGCAGAAAGGCTCAGTGCTGGTAGGGTGGAGTGTAGTTTGGCACTGGTGTAACTCCAGGTATGCCACCATATATCAGGGACATGCCAGTATATTTTTGAGATATACTGCATGATGCTTAGTTGCCATCTGAAGCCTTTGAAGACACTACAGCATTGTTTTAAAAAAAGGAAAAAGGAAAACTACATTAAGTAATTGTTCTGGAGCAAAGAAGCATAGCAATTTGAAAACTCACGTATGTACCTCCGTCGTTCCAACAGAACAACTTAGATGCCAGGCTGTTTGGACCGAACAACTAAATTTGAGGATGAAGTCGACTTTGATGGAAGAAAACTTTTCATCCCTTCACTCAGTCCTCCTGGACCCCAGCCTGACAAGCAATCTACTGTCTCATTATGATAACTTAGTGCAGTAACTGAAACCTTTTCTGACATATGAAACTAGACCCCACATAAAGAGAAAACCAAGGCAATCCAAGCCCTGGTTCAATAAGGACTGCATAGTAGCCAAACAGGCCCTCATCTCAGCTTTCCATAAATACAAGACAGCTACTAGAATCGACAGTCTGGAGCCTCTTCAACATCTTGCTGAACATAAGAAACAATTTAAACAACTTATTGACAATAAAAAGAAAATCTATATAAAAATATCTTGGAACACACTCATCCAGGCAATCAAAGAGAAAAAAATTCCAGCTTGTTTTGGAAAATGACAACAAACCACCTATTTAAATATTCCTTGCCCCTGGACTCTCAGATTGTGGCACAAGACTGGGAAATTTACTTCCAGAAGATCTGTGATGGACTATCACAAGAACTTCTACCTTCTGTGATAGAAAACCTGCCTGAATGGCCACCCACCTCTCTACAGAAATCAAATCACTTATTAGTCAGCTTAAAAGTGGAAAGGCTCCTGGAATAGACTGCATACTGCCAGCGCTCTTGAAAAACAATCTAGACTGGTGGGCACCAATTCTGGCCTCACTTTTCTCCTACATCAATGCTACTGGCCATATATCTGAAGAATGGAAACAGGTGAGTTTAATACCCTTCTTTAAGAAAGGGAAGAAGGATGATCCTGCAAATTACAGACCTATCAGCCTCCTCAGCAGTATAGGTAAAACTTATGCTAACCATCTACTAGAGAAAATTAAGTGCCAGCTGGAACAAGAAAATATAACTGCAAAAGAACAGGCAGGTTTTAGGGCAGGAAGAATCACATCAGACCATTGTTTCGTCATGCAGCATCTGATTGAAAAATATATATAAAAGAGCTAATTATAGTTATATGCTGCATCCATAGATCTGAAAATAGCATTTGATTCTATCTCAAGTGCTACATTATGAGAAAAGCTAGAGGCAACATCTGTTGACTGAAGACTCTTTTACCTAATTCAAACCTTATAATACCAATACTTCCCTAAGGTTTGATGTAATAAGAAGGGGCGCTTATGATGCCATTAAAACATCAAAGGGCGTAAAGAAGGGTTGCTTGCTAGCCCCAATACTGTTAATTTTCTACATCATTTTGTAGTATGGTTAGTTGCATAAGCAGCCTTGATTGCCATCCACCTAAACTATCAGATTGTAAATTCTCAGTATTACTGTGTGCAGATGATACTGTAATTCTTTCCAGAAGTACAGTGGGTTTAAGGAGAGTCTTAAATGTGTTTAGCCAATTTTGCATGGATAAGCACTTAATAATAAATTACCAAAAAACTGAAAGTGATGGCCTTTAGTAAAAAAAAACCCAAATGAAAGGGATGGAGTATTATTAATGGACAGAAAATTGAAAAAGTTACTAGTTTTAAGTATCTAGACATGATTATATAAGCATCTGGTGTGATGAAAGCTCACTGCAAGCACAGAGCAGAAACAGGACAAAAGTCTGCTCAAGCTATAACCAACTTTTTATGCACTAAGGGAGGGCAATACATTCCAGCAGCCCTCAAACTCTTCCAGGCTAAAACACTAGCTCATCTCATGTATGGAACCTTACTAGGGCTCCCGCAATCTTATTTTGCTCCCCTAGAATGAGTACAGTCAAAATTCTTAACTTTAACTGAATGACAGATCACACCCAAAGAGTGCTTGTGAATAGTTCCTCATCTTCTTGGAGAAGAGTGACAAGTGGAGTGCCTCAAGGATCTGTACTGGGACCTGTTTTGTTCAACATCTTTATCAGTGATTTGGATGAAGGGGTAGATGGAATGCTTATTAAATTTGCAGATGATAGTAAATTGGGAGGGGAAGCAAATACAGCCGAAGACAAAGTCAGGATACAGGATGATCTTGACAGGCTGCAAAACTGGGCTAAAACAAATAAGGAAAAATCAAATGCATAATTATAGGTTGGGGAAGACTTATCTTGGCAGTAGTATGTGCGAAAAGGATCTAGGGGTCTTAGTAGACCATACACTGAACATGAGTCAGCAGTGTGATGCGGTTGCTAAAAAGGCAAATGCAATTTTGGACTGTATCAACAGAAGTATAATGTCCAGATCATGCGAAGTGATGGTACCATTTTACTCTGTTCTGGTTAGACCTCTCCTAAGGTATTGTGTTCAGTTTTGGGCACCATAATTTAAGAAGAATATAGACAAGCTGGAACATGTCTGGTGGAGAGCAATGAAAATGGTGAGGGGTCTGGAGACCAAGTCCTATGAGGAAAGGTTGAAGGAGCTGGGTATGTTTCGCCTGGAACCATCTTCAAGTACTTGAAGGGCTGTTATATAGAGGATGGTACGGACTTGTTTTCTGTTGCTCCAGAAGGTTGGACCAGAACCAACGGGTTGAAATTAAATCAGAAGAGTTTTCGGCTAAACATTAGGAAGAACTTTCTGACAGTTAGTGCAGTTCCTCAGCAGAACAGGCTTCCTCGGGAGATGGTGGGCTTCTCCTTCTTTGGAGGTTTTCAAACAGAGGCTAGATGGCCATCTGACAGCAAGGCAGATTCTTATTTATTTATTTAAATTATTTATTACTTTGATTTTTACCCTGCCCTCCCTGCTGGGGCGCGCTCAGGGCGGCTTACAAGAAACAATAGTTAAAACAGCAATATAAAAATCAATATCAAATACACAATAACATTATTAAAAACCATTAACAACGATGGTGTTATGGCTCTGGTAAAGTGCAGCTACAATGGTACATCCACTATTGACAGGCTCAGGCTGGAAAATTGGCGCAGGGCAAAGATGATGGAGCACAGCTCCTTACCTAAATGCCTGATGGCAGAGCTCCGTTATTGTGGCCCTGTGGAACTGTGATAAGTCCCGCAGGGCCCTGATCTCATCTGGAAGCTCGTTGCAGTAAGTTGGAGCTGCCACAGAAAACGCCCTGGACCTAGTCGATACCAGCCTGGCGTCCTTGGGACCGGGGGGGGGGAAACGATTTTGTCACCCGGACCACAGTGCTTGCTGGGAAATG
>NW_015169798.1:240638-247807 GCF_001447785.1 Gekko japonicus | reverse complement strand
CAGCTGTGCCAGAGTTATGGCTTGCCCAAGGTCATCCAGCCAGGTGCAAGTGGAGGAGTGGGGAATCAAAACCGGTTCTCCCAGATTAGAGTCCGCGCACTTAACCACTACACCAAACTGGCTCTTTCTAGGAGAGCATAAGAGAAGCCAACGCTGGATCAGGCCAATGGCCCATCCAGTCCAACACTGTCACACAGTGGCCAAAAATACCAGGTGCCATTAGGAGGTCCAGCAGTGGGGCCAGGACACTAGAAGACCTCCCACTGTTGCCCCCCCAAGCACCAAGAATACAGTGCATCATGTGCCCCAGGCTGAGAGTTCCTATCTATACCTTGTGGTTAATAGCCACTGATGGACTTCTGCTCCATATCTAATTCCCTCTTGAAGCTTTCCATGCTTGTAGCTGCCACCACCTCCTGTGGCAGTGAATTCCATGTGTTAATCACTCTTTGGGTGAAGAAGTACTTCCTTTCATCTGTTCTAACCCAGCTGCTCAGCAATTTCATTGAATGCCCATGAGTTCTTGTATTGTTAGAAAGGGAGAAAAGTAGACAGATCATGAGAGGGAGAGCAGGAAGGGTTGCCTCAGTGCTTGGTTCTTGTGGCCCTTTCTTATATGCCCAGGGAAATGCCGATTGCCACTTTGGGATCAGGAAGCAATTTTTCTCCAGGCTGGTTTGGCTGGAGATCCTGGAGGTTTTTTGTCATCTTCTGTGTGAGGAACAGCAGTCACTGCAGGTGTGAAGGAGGAGGTATTTGTGACTTTCCTGCCTTGTGCAGGGGGTTGGACTAGATGACCCTGGAGGTCCCTTCCAACTCTATGATTTTATGACTTTATGACTCTAATTCTTTGACTACCCAAATGGGTCTCAAATGAAAATCTGAGATGGGAGACAGGCACGATTAAAGTGTTGGCTAGGGTGTGCTTAGCCTCCACGAATCTATGGCTAAAATTAAACTATGACCCTAAGGGATTTAACCCCTTGTTCTTAGTGACGGCTTTCATTCTCCATGGGAAAAGGCAATAATTGATAATTTGGTAAACATGGGATTCCCCCCACTCAATTTTGAAAATGGGATGTGAGCAAGCGAAAGCTCCGACAAAGCAAAGGGTCTTGGAAATCAAATGGCAGTGTGGTGTAGTGAGGTCACCAGCTTTTCTAGCAAATCAGTTATACAGTTGTCCCAGTGGAATATTTATTCCACCTGGAGATCCCAAGCCATCAGAGGGTGTTTACTCTTGCCAGATAGCAAGGCCTCCTAAGAGCGATAGTAGCAGGGCAGTATAAAAAGATTCCTTTGAATGAAAGACTATGCTCCTGTGGCAAAGGCGAGATAGAAACAACAGAACATGTCCTCCTTCACTGCCTCATTTACCAAAAGAGCTGTTCAAGGTATATTTCCCCCCTGCTGCAGAAATCCTGGGTGTTCAAATCCGGGATATGTTAAATTGCTGCTTCTGGGAGAAAATCCCACAGGTGACTGTACTTTGCAGCCTGCAAAACTCAACCAAACATCCAAGAAAGTAAGGAAACATAAAGTATGACATGTCAATTTAATAAATATAGTCTTATAAATGTTAAGTCTTAAAAGGTAATATTCCTTTATTTTATTTTATCTTTTTGTCAGGAATCTTCACACAGTCTATTTTTATGTATTATTGGAATATTATTTATACATGTTTATCTGTAATTTTAATGACTATGGGCAGTGTCTTTGGCATATTTTATCCTGGTTTTATCCATATTTTATGCTGGTTTAATACTGTAATAAACAAATGATTCTGAAAAAAAACAATAGTAAGGGTTGTCTATGGAATTAACACAGAAATCTTAGTATGTTCTTGTTGTGATGCATTCCTTGTGATGTGTTCACATCCAAGTTGTTATCTGGCTCCATGTTTCATGAAGTTCACAGAATATTTAAGTGATTTTTAGAGACATCGTGTACCCTAAGAGGTGATTCCCGGAGTGGACAATGCTATGATGAGGCAGCTGTGCTTACTTCTTTTTGCAGACGGCATTCACAAAACCATTTTGACTTTGGGCAGAACAGCAGATATTGACCGGTCCCTATCTTTCCCTACTTCTATTTCTCTTTCCCCTTCCTGACCAGATGTACAATTCCCTGGTGGTAGATAGTGATAGCAGTGCTACCTCTGTTGCAGAGAATGGGCTCTGGCTATAAGCTTGGCCTTGTTCCCTTTCCCCTCTGTGTTTGGCCTTGATGGATGTGAGTATTCCACCTCCCCACCCCCTACAAAATGCTTCAAGGGATATCTCTTGTATATACCTTTCTGGTATACATTACATTGCTAGGTCAGGGTCATATGAATGAATGGTGGCTAGTCTCTCCCCTCTAATTTTGATCTGTGCCCTTGTTTATTCTTCTATCCCTTGCATTATTTTAGAGTATAGTATTGATTACCTTGTAAAAATAAGTAGTTGTTGTAACAATGAATAGAGACAAACCAAAGCCTCAGATTGTGTACTAATGAAAGACAGAGATTCTCATTCTTAAAGGTAGTTTACACTCTGATAAAAGGAGGATACAAATTTGGGCTTTCAGTTCCCTGTAAGAAGCAGCTATAAATATTTGAGAATCTGGTAATCAGTTGCAGTTGTCTTGGGAACATTGATATGAGTCCTGATTTGTATTTAAGCAGGATCCACGGAGAGAGCAGCAAGACAGATACCTAGTTGGATGAAGGAATTATATTCATCAGATGAACTTGGGCAACATATACCAGAGAAGCTGCGTATTGAATATGCTTTGGGGACAGGATTGCCTCAGATGCTAGCAGCAGAGGGACTTACATGAGGGGTATTTTTTTTCCTACTGTGATTGACCTTTGTTTAATGGGTTCCAAGGGGATGAGTACTTTTTCTTCACAAGAAATAGATACAAACACTGTTTCTCAGTGACAGATATGCTGTGAAATTTCAGCCAAGTTAATTTAAAGAGGACTATAGGGTAACATTTTTGGTAGCATTAATAGACACCAATAATATTTCCATCTGAAATAAATAGTATTGACTTTGCTGGGCAGTTTCAACTGCAATTTTTACAACACTATATTTTGCTTTCTTATTTCTTCCATGGATTTTGAAAGGACGTAAACATTAATTTTAGTTTCTCAAGGGCAACAATTTAGACTCTTGTGCTGATATGATAATGCACTGAGAGGCTAGATACCCATCAGCCACTTCACTGTCATCAACATGCTTTCAGTTTTTAAAGTCACAATGAATATGTCTGTATAGAGCACATTATTTTATCTTATGTTTCTAAATTTTGCTTCCTGACCTCTCTTCATTATTCATTAGTTCTGATTTTGTAGTTTTTGGAGTGAACTGCGTCAAAGATGAGCCATTTTGTGTGGCCTCCACCTCTTTGGTAATTTTAAAGGACTGTTCCCCACATGGATAGAGATAATTGTATAGGAAAAAATGTCATGTAGAAGCAAGCCTAAGCCTGCAGCTCCCTTAAATGTGTGAGGCTAATTGGTCTGCTTGTATTGTTTACTATTTTAACCCCTGAAATATATTAGTTGCTATACAGAATTTTCAAGTGACACTGTCTTACCACTCTCTGTGGAATTCACCTTCTGTTTACGTTTGCCCTTAACTGACCTTCTCAGAAGTATGCCTTATGATATTGGTTCCCAACTATTGGGTCATGACCCACAGCTGTATTACAGCAATCTGAAATAATCTGTTATTTAAAAAACCCCTTCTCTTCCTTCTAGGTGTTTAGGGTTATATATATGATTGGGTTTGCCTCCATTTGAGGTAAATTGTGCTGAGAATATATGCCAAGTTAGTGAGCTTTAGGGCTGTGTGGGGAGTTAAACCCAGTTCTCTCTGCTCTCTGTTCTAACCCCTGTACCACACTGAATCTCCAGTGGGTCACACCAGTGGCACTGTCTTGTTTTTTAACCCTCCCTTCCCCCAGTTGTCAGTAAAGAATCAATAAACAAAGAAATGTTATAGATAGTTGGTTGCTTTCATGGGAAAGAACAGAGAAGAACTCAGAAATGACTTTCAGAATATTTGTACCTTAGCAAATGGGGCAAAAGTCCTGGGTAAGTTTAGTAAGGAGGAAAGCAGCAAAAAAAGGGGGGGGGGGTTTAAAAGCAGGCTGTTATTGAAGGTTTTAAAGGCCAGCTGTGTGGATGGAAAGATTGGAAACCACTAAATTACAACTTGCCACGTTACCGTATATGAGAGATGTGGCTTGCTATTGTGCACCCATTAATGAAATATGACTCGGCGAAAAGATTAGATTACATATATTGCTCTGCTGTGCTGCATACTCTTAGTTTTTTAAATCTAGACTCAGGTGGGTAGCCATGTTGGTCTGAAGCAGCAGAATAAAGTTAGAGACCAGAGGCACCTTTAAGACCAACACTTCTTCAGATACAGCAAGCGTATACCTTGAATAAAACTTTGTTGGTCTTAAAAGTGTCACTGGACTCAAACTTTGTTCTTTTTTAATCTAGTAATTCTTGTTGATTTGTTTCTTTCCTCATTTTTGTTTCTCATAATACACTTTTTAATTTAAATGACTGCTCTATTGACACTTGTATTTCATGTATAAAACATAATGTACTATTATGTCCTAGACTAAAATGTCAGTCTGGAAAACTCATCAACTGAGGCGTGCAGCTCTGCAGGGCCATTCCAGTTGGTAAATGCCTGTGTGAATAGAAGAGCTGTGCAGCATGCCTCAAAGGTCATCTGACAAGGAATAAATTTGCACACTTATGGAAACATGAAGTCTTGCAATATAGACTGTGAATGCTACATGTATTTTAACTGGAGTAATTAGTAATATATTCTGTCATTCTCTATTTTTTCTCCCCCCCACCCACTTTTGTAACAACTGTGGATGTGGTTTATATCTACCCCAAAGTGTCCTCTACAGTCAAAATGGAAATTAGTTGTCAGCAGCCATTAGACTTTCAAATGTCTTTTGAAATATAATTCTGCTCTTGTAATGGACTATATTAACTCTTATATAGCCCATATTTTTTCTCTCTGTGAGTTTAGGGATATTTGTGACTATAGTAACTAAAGATAGTTTAAATGTGACCTAAGAATTGTGGTGTAAAGTACTTCAATCTTCAGCAAGCATTTTAGTCTTAAATAGTTTCATATAGGTTTCATAATCAAAACACAGTGGTAAAATTGATCTTCTGACTACCACCAAAGTAGTGCCTGAATGCCCGCCATACAGTTATTATGAACAACTCGAATCTTGTCCTCTGTTCAAATGATAGCCTCTTCATAAGTGTTTGTTTGTTAATGAGCAGTCATCATCCTTCACTATACATTTAGATATCAGTTTAGGTACTATATACAAGATGTTTAATATACTTTTTCACTAGTTTAGGTACTATATACAAGATATTTAATATACTTTTTCACTAGTTCATGTCTAAGAGAAAATTTAATTCTCACATCATGAAAACATTTAATTTTAAAATATAAAAATAAGCATAATATGCTTTATCCATACATTACTTGCTGTCCATGTGTCAGTGAACTCAGTCTAGGAAAGCAGGAACTCGTCTGAAATCTGATTCTAAGTTTATTTGTAAATATTTACAGAGGAGAGAGAAGTGAGAGAGTGAAGAATCTGTAACATGTTCATATTTGGGGAGGGGGTGGAAAGAAAGAGTTCTATTTTTTATTTACTTCATTTACACCTTGTCTCTCTCCCTGATGGGGACCCAAAATGACTTACATCATCCTCATATCTTCCATTTTATCCTTACAACAGTGACTTTGTGAGATAGGTTAGGATGAGAGAGAGAGTATCTGGCCCAAAATCACTCAGCAAGCTTCCTTGGCAGTGTGGAGTTTCAAACCTGGTCTCCCGGATACTAATCTGAAATTCTAACCACTACGCAATATAACCACAGTTCATCATGTCTGGCAAAGTCACACAGTATGCCAATTCATATGTTTCTTCAAACTATGGAAGGAAGATCATACTACTTGCTAGTTTCTCTTACAAAAGGAATTGTGGAATATTTTCCACTTATTTTGGCCCAAGACTGCTTTTGTTAGATCAAAATATTAGGTCAGTTATTCTGAGCACTTGAGGTGGAATAATTTTATGAAGGAAGGAAGAAATGATGTTGCCAGATATAAGGGAATTTGAGGGTGTTTGATGTTCCCATTTGCCATGGTTGCATTATTGCTTCGAAATTTAGAATTTATCCAAAATAGAAACGTTTGTGTTTGTAAAAAAAGTTTAAAAAAACCAGTTGAGTGACCAAAGGACAGTGGAGAGGATGGTTCGTCATTGTTTGCTCTCCAAACCCTCATCATCACCAACCATTGTTTTCAGGAAGCACCACCTGCCTAACAGCAAGGAAAGACTCCGTACCTTGAGACAAAACCAGCTAGTACTACCTGGTCTTGTTTACCATTAACACATTTTGAGTACAGCTGTATCTGGAACAACTGGACTCTGGAGAGAACATTTTAAGTTATTGCCCCACCCCAGTGTCTTCATAAATCACTACTGCTTTAAAAAATTCTCACTGTATTTATTGTATCATGTGAGGTAGTAGACTGAGAGTGAGTGACTGGCCCACGGTCACCTGACTAGGGTTGCCAGCCCACTACTGCTCCTCTCCCTTCCTCCTGCTATATTTAAAGGGCCCTCCAGCTGGTTGGTGGCCATGTGGTCTCCACTGATCAGCTGAAGCCCTTTAAATTGGGCAGGAGAGGAGGGAGAGGGGTGGCTGGGTGGGTGGTCGCCCTTGGGGGCGGAGCTTGGGTGGTGCTTGGGGGCATCCCTGGCCACCTTCAGTATGCCCCCCAAATATTCTTGCTAGAGCAGTTAGAGGACCTGGCAACCCTACACCTGACAAGTTTTCATAGACGAGAGGGGATCTGAACCAGGATCTCCCAGATCCTAGTGCAAAGGTGCACAACTCAAACATTTATTTGGGGTCAGACCACATGTTGTGCACCCCATTGCTAGATGGATAAACGTTTCTGTCTCTAAGGCATTGACTAAGACTTTTTGAGAGGTCACAGCCATTTGTTTTTATGGGTTTTGGCTATGTCTGCTTCCTACAAGGACTGGCTGTCCATAGAATCTTTTTGCAAGGAAGGGAGTTGGAAATCTTTGCATGTGTTTGTTGGAAATAA
>NW_015169798.1:212983-240585 GCF_001447785.1 Gekko japonicus | reverse complement strand
ATGAACTACCTGTTGTGTGCTCTTGGTGATGCACTGCTTTTTGACATCCTGTTTGTTGAAACTGCCCCATCCTGGACCCACCGGTGGAAGATGATGTCCAGTTCTGCCTTTCTTAGGTATGCTGTGGTAGGGCAATCACACTTTTAAATAGCCAGTTTTTACATCCCACTTTGTGTGGTGTGTGTCTGTGTGTGTTTACTACAAGGTCCCATTCCCTGCCCTAGTCAAGAGGTGCCACGAGGTGGTGCCTTACTGTTTGTCAACACTGCTCGTTCTTTAACCATGTAGTATGAAAAAAATTCCTTTTTGTATTTCTAACTAATTATCTGTAGCACAAACAGAAAACCTCTTCTTTTTCTTCCCCAGGTCATTATTCCATTGAGGATTGCTATAGATTAAACATGACCCAAATGGTATGATAGAAAGTTAAATCATGATATCTGAGACAACTGTGCAACTTTTCCCAAATGCCAACATATAGTATAGCTCTGATGTGTCACTTCTAAGTATATTAGGTGATTAAATTGTGACAGCTGGTCCTAGCAGGAGATGAATGGGAATGAGTAAATGTTGCCATGAAGAGTAAACCATAAAACAGCATGGTACTTTCTTCAAACACCAGGATACACATACATTCTGAAAGTGCATACTTCCTAGTTGTTATACTTTCTTGCTTCATTTAATGTTTGAACCATTGTAATTTCTATTCTCTTTTAGAAACTGCCATATTTAACACTGCCCTCTAGCACTTTTGGTGTATGCATAGTTTTTAAATGAAAAAAATCCAGATTTGTACATTTGAATTAAATGTAATTAATGAATAGAGGGCTGAGCACTATGTGGAAAATCAGCAGTTTGTCACTGAAAAATGAAAAATGCAGAAGGCAAGGAATAGAACTAAAATTGCATGAGAATAGAAAGAGAAATATATGTATTTTACTAGACATTTTGAGTTCCATAGGTAAGTAGAGAAAGAATTGACACCATCTGGAGCTGTTCTTTTGCCAAAATCGTGACCTCCTTTCTTTGTTTTTATTTTCAGTTTTGTTTTCTATGCCTTCAGGAAGGACTGAATCACCTCACCTATCAGCCCTGAGTTTCCTGCCAGAATTGGCATTATTATTCTCTCTGCCCTTCTCCCAGCTCCATCTGTTCCTTCTTGTTTTCTGCCCTATTTGTCATCTTCTTCTGTTTTTCTCCTTTTCCTCCTTGTGCCACTTCTGCTTGGTCAGCCTTTCCTTATTTTAGTGTCTCTGAAGAAGATTAGAAGATTTACACCTTAGTAGTAAAGTGCATTTCTTTATGTTTCACTATTCATTATTTCTCTAATTTCTCCTGCTAGCATACCATTTTTTGTGCAGCATGAACCACAGGGAATTGCACTTTGATCTCTAATATTATTGTGAAAGATGACCTTGATTAAATCATTACTTAACTCTACGTAGCCTTTTGATAACTTAATTAAGCATACTAGAGCAGAGAGAGTTGAAGTTCTTCTTTATTTTATTTATGTTGAGATTCGTATCCCACCCCCTCCTGCAGCTCAGGACTCAGGTTAGCCCAAGACCATTTTTAAAAATAAAACAAAATCATGAGCTTCAGCATTAAAACAGTTAAAATTTTGACATTTGCCTAGTACCTAGATTTGTTTTGGTATTTTTGTATGTGTGTGTGTGTACATGCGCATGTGTGAGTGTGTATGTGTGTGTGGACTTGGAAGTCATGGTGACCTCTGGTGACTGACCCCTACTTGGGGTGTTGAGGATATTCAGGGAGGTGGCTGAATAAAGTCTGCCCCCGCCTCCCGCCTCTGGTATTTCAAGGAGGTCTCCCATCCAAGTACTTGCCAGAGTCTACCCTGCTTAGCGTCTGAGATTTGATGAGATCGGGCTAGACTTGGCTATCCAGGCTAAAGGTACTTACAGCTGAGTGGTAGTTGATGCTGTGGAACAAATTGGTGTGTCTGAAAGCTTTTGAAGCAGGTCTTGGCTCTCCATATTTTTCTCATGAATTCAACAGCAAATGTTTAACATTGCTTGATGTGCCTTTTTGGAAAAGGATCAGGCTGCAAGCTACTTCTTGGCAATATAGTCCCCCCCCCCAAAAAAACAAAAACAAAAAAAACCCCACCCAATATATCCCTAACGGGAGAAACTAACATATTGGAAATCACTTCAGTGCAACTGAATCACTGACAAAGAAAGAGGCTTAGAAGGAAGAAGTGCCATTCCTACTTCCACTTCCGGCAGCCTTACTCTCAATTGTCTTATTTTGGCAACTTCTGTCCTCTTTCTTAAATTGAGTATTATCCAATATAGTTTACATTGCTGTTTTAATCTTAAATTTCTCAAAGACTTGATGCTTTCATTTCAGTCCAGGTAAAACTATTAAACATTCTAGTTGTGTTCATCTGTACATGAGCAAGTCCTGGGCTCATGCAGTCTAATCTCCCGCCCCTTTTATGGTAAATGAGAGTCTCCCATTACATAAGAACTGGCAAGCTGGGGTTTGTGTTCTCCCTCTAAGCTGGGTTTTGTCAAGCTCAGGTCTCTCATGGCCTTTGCGGCCTATTCATTTGCTGCTTAGCTATCGTATCTCTTAGTTGTATTTTACTTTCGCTTGTCATCTTGCATTCCTATGGGGGGGGAGTGTCTGTGGAATGAACGTTGGGGAGTAGTTGCTGTAATATTTTCCGAAGAGAGTCTCATGTGTTCTTCTCACCGATGGAAGACCTTGAAGATGTCTGTGCTTTGTCTAGGACTAGGTCATAGGGCAACACATATCTCTCCAGGTTGCTATGGTTATGAGAGGGGCTTAGGGCATGACATGGGGGAACTGGGTGAATGGAACTTTACTGAGTTTTCCTATATCTAGAGTGTACCTAGCAATTACTCTCAGTTCTGACAAAAGCTCTTGAATCCACAGTTATCATTTCGCAGTAAAACCTGTAACTATCAATAGCGTGTGTGGAGAGTGTTTAACTGGGAACCTGTTGCAAACAACAAATAAACCCAGAAAATCTACAGCAACTAAAAAATAAAACGTTGCAATCTTGGATCAAACCATTTTACAGTCAATAAATTTTGACTGCATATAGGGAAAGTGAAGGCCCACAGGATACAGGATTTGTTCATGTAGCACATTCTTTGCTGTATCTGAACTGATAGGCTTTGGACCCTGTCCCCTTTTTTTGCTTCCCCATAGAAAAGGGGGAGGGGGAGTGCTGGTGATTTCCTCCTCCCACTGCAGATCCCCTGTTAATCTCCCCCATACTGTTCTAGGTGAATGAGATAGGTCTGTATCCAGTCACATGATTCTGAAAAAGATTCTTTAAGTTTCCAGAAGTGGGGGGTGGAGGGTGGGCAGCAATTCTGCTGCTTCCCCCTCTCACTACAGATTCCAAATAGTGTTGTTCCCGAGGGCCTATTGACCTCCTCAGGAGCAAAATTGGAGTGGAGCTTAGTGGGATTCAGTGGGAGGGGAAAATTGGCAGAAATTGCTAACCCTGTCTTCTGAAAACGTAAGTGCCCTTAAGTATTAGAACTCTGTGGTTTATACTTCTTTTTTTTTTTTTTACTTTCCCCATCATTACCTTAACAGTTCCCCATTCACTACTTAGATACTGCTTTAAAAAGTCTCTTCAGTTTTAAAAGTAGCCATGTAGCATTTGGGATGGGACAAAGTCTCCTTGAGATACAGCTCTTGTTATCTTGGCCAATATAGGGAACTTCCATGCTAATATTTTTCTTACAAGGAGTCTTAAAACATAACCAGACCTTTCCTGATCAATACACTTGGAATATGCAGTAAATTATACTTTTAATTTACATTTTTAAAATGGTCCTTCATACCCCAAGAGATCTCACTTCCTTTTGAAGTGTTCTCCAGTATGTTGTAGCGAAACTATCTCAGGCTTGTTTGTTTTTCCTATTTGAGTGTCTCTTGAAAACATCTTGGGGAATTAATGACAAAACTCTGCTTTTAAAAAGAGTAACACTGTGAGGCACTGAATTACTATCCTGAATTTGTTAATGTTAATGTGTTGTCATATTAAGTACTAATGCACTGTAAGCATATATGGAGGTATTGTTTTGAATAATTATTTTAAATTATTAAATATGATGAGATAATCCATAATCTCAGCCTATCTTCCCTTTCGAGGTTTAGGCCTGGTATATAATTGCCTCAGTTCTCTGTATTTAATTGGTTACATGTTTGGTTTTTATAGTGGAGAAAGATCTTCTATGAAACAACGAAAATATTTCCAGTCTATAATATTAGCTAAACAAGCTACCTCAGGATGTTACAGAATATCTCTTGCCCTCCTTTAAAAATGTACACACAAACTGTCATGTACCAGGAAAGCACTGGGTACTTGGGCTCATATAGTGCACCTGTGCTGACTCCGATCGGTATAATAGAAAGCAAAAGGGATTTTCACGCCCGCTCCCCGGTCATGTGCCGGGCTCCACTGCACATGACCAAGGGAGGGGCACGACGATCCCGCCAGTTCTCTTCTGACCGCTGCGCTGGTAGGACCCTCTCCGTTCTGGTCGGTAAAACTACTCTTTTTAGGCCTCTGGGCCACGTTTTTCTTCAAGTTTAGTTAGTGAGGAAAGTATTTTAGTGTATTTTAGTGTAATTTGCCATGACCTATTAATTTGTTTATTTATTTTTCTAACTGTTTCACTGCCCTTCTTGTTGCTGTGTTATGCCAATAAAGGTTTATGTATGTGTGTATGTATGTGTGTGTGGTAGTTAGTTGTTCTTTGGACTTTGCTTATTTACCCCTCCCTCTGGCCTATGACCACTTGGTGGGGCTTCTTCAAACAGTGCTGGAAGTGCGGCAGTAAGATCGCCCCCCCAGATGGACACTCCCTTTGTCTTCTGTGCCTGGGGAAACACACCAAGTAGACTCTTGTGCCCATTGTTCCAAGTTTTCCAAACAGACCAGGAAGAATCGGGCTGCTCGACTTCAGGTGGTGCTGATGGAAGTCGTGCTCTTGCTGGTGATGCCATCATCTCAGGAGACATCCGGGTACCCCTTGATGTCGATGCCAGCTTCGGAATCGACAGTCGTCTTGTCTTCGCCATCTACTTCCATCGATGCTGTAAAATCGCTGCCGAAACGCCTGATTCAGGCACAACAGTCCGAAGCCCATACTCCTTCCAAAAAAGTAAGGAGGGCAAGGACGTTTGGCTTATCAAGCTTAAGAAGCACAAGAAAGGCTCTCTTGCAGCCGCTTCGCTTGATTCTACAAGCCTAAGGCAGCCACAAGGTGCACTTCGGTCACCTTTGCTTTGCCCCATCCAGTCCCCTGACTCCAACCAGGAGCTGGACTTGACTCAGGTTCCTTGATCCCCCGATGTCGAGAACCTGCAATGAGACCGAAGGACACACGTGGTCATCCCTTGGCCTCCATTCATCCCCGATTATCGGGATCGATCACCGACGCCTTGTCAGCCACTGACCTGGAATCAGCGCCAGTGGCAATATCTGTATGAGGCTTATCCCATTTTGTGTTGTCATATTAAGTACTTTTTTGTGTGTTGTCATATTAAGTACATATTAAGTAAATTTTTTTGTGTGTTGTCATATTAAGTACATATTAAGAAAACAAGGTTTTCGGGATCGATGCCATGGCTTCCCCCACGTCCCCCCGTAGAGTGGGATCGTCAATCGTCGTCATCTAGACTTTCTCGGTACCGAGAGCCCTCCCCGGCACTGGAGTTTGTTAGACCTTCACAGTCGAGACTGATCGCTAAAGGCTCCGGTCTCCTTCTATGGATCAGTCAGAATCATTACCTTCAATGCCGATCCTTCAGACATTGTTCTCTGAACCATCAAATTGTTCCAGCTCCCCTAGCTCTCACTTGGATGAGGAGAGTTCACACCCACCGATAGAGCCGTCCCCACTGCAGCAAGTGGAGGTCGACCTCCCTATTTCACCATCGGAGCACATTGAGCCTAACGGAGACTTTGTCAAACGAATGGCACACACGTTAGCTCTACCCACCATCCAGCCTCTTCCGACAGTCACTGACATCGTCCAAATGGACACATTGACCTTGGTTGCTCTTCCCATGACTTCGGTCCTTTTACTAACAGCCAAAGCTCCTTGGGCTCATCCTTGGTCTGTCTTGATGTCCAATAAGAGGTTGGATCATATGTACAAGATCCAAGAAGCGGGGACAGAATTCCTCTTCATCCATCCAAAACCAAATTCATTAGTGGTTTCCTCATCTGCCAAGGGCAAGAGTAGCCACTCTACCCCTCCAGACAAGGAAGGAAGAAAAATTGATTCTTTTGGGAGGAAATTTTATACCGCTGGAGCTATGGGTATAAAATCCTCTAACTATGCTGCTTGCATGGGACACTATCAGTATGCCCTTTGGGAACAAATGTCAGAATTTATCTCAACCCTCCTGATGACTGCAGTCATCAAGCCAGGTGTATCCAGGCAGAAGGAATGCTTTTGGCAAAACATCGACTTAACGTTTCCAAGCATTCACTGGACGTAGCAGCGAAGACTCTCACTTCTTCAGTTGCCTTATGCCAGCACGCATGGCTTTGTTCATCTGCCCTACAGCCAGACATGAAAACTGTCGTAGAGGACCTTCCATTTGAGGGCAGTGGACTTTTTAGTTCCACCATGGATACAGTGCTCCAAGAGCTTGACAAAAGCATCAAGACGTCTCGCAGCCTAGGGGTTGCACTTCCTACAAAACCTCACAAGGGAAAACCATGGACCAAGCAATGGTCCAGCAGACCCTCATCAAAATCGTCTTCCGAGCCACACTGGCAAAGGTCCCCTAGTCGTTCCTCTCGTCCTTATGGAGGAAAACCCAAGTTTTCGTCTACATCCCAATCTAGACCCCAAACCACCAAGAATTCCAAACAGAGTCTTTGACTCCTACCTCCTTCCCTCGTTCGCTACGTGCTTGTCTCCTCACTTGTTGACTTGGAAGCTCATCACATCGGACCTATGGGTCCTGTCAATAATAAAATTGGGATACCTCATAGAGTTTTCCCAAATCCTTTCCTCTACCCACGTCGTCGTCACACCACCGTCAGTCACCCTCCTGGAAGAGGTTCAAGTCCTTCTCAGCAAGGATGCTATAGAGCCAGTACCCGTAGCCCAACATCTCGCGGGCTTCTACTCTCGTTACTTTATGATACTGAAACGGGACGGAGGCTTATGCCCCATCTTGGTCCTCAGGAAACTGAACTTTTTCATCCTATACAAAAAGTTCCGGATGATATCATTACAGTCCATTCTTCCACTCCTAAAACCAGGGACGTGGATGGTGATGTTGGACTTCATTGATGCCTACTTTCACGTCTCCATCCACCCTGCCCATCGCCATTTCCTCTGTTTTGCGATGGGCAATCGTCATTTCCAATTCAAAGCCCTTCCGTTTGGACTGTCCTCGGCCCCTCAGGTCTTCACGAAGGTTATGGTGGTCGTGGTGGCACACCTCCATCTAAGGGGAGTTCGAATATTTCCCTTTATAAATGACTGGTTACTGGTAGCAGACTCAAAGGCATCCCTGCTCACCCATATTGACCTAATTTTGTCCGTCCTTACCTCCTTAGGCATCAAAGTGAACCTACTAAAGTCTATGCTCCTTCCCAACAAAAGAGTGCAGTTTATAGGAGCCATCCTGGACTCTGTTGTTTGCAAGGCCTTCCTCCCTCCCCAGAAAGCAAGGGACATTGTCGATCTTGTGACCCTATTCTGCAAGACCGGGCATGCCATGGCAAAGCAAATCCAGCGACTCCTGGGCTTGATGGCGGCCACCATCAATGTCATTGTTTTTGTCAGATTGCACATGAGACCTCTGTGTCACGACAGGGCCAGTGGGGCAAGGCAGAGAGGGGGAGTTCACAGTCCAGTCCAAGAGTCAAGCCAGAAAGAGAGCAAAACAATCAGAGCAAAAGTCCCAATACATAAAGCCAGGCCGTAGTCAGAGGATTACCGAGAGTCAGAGTCCAGATAGGCAAGCGTTGAAGTCAGGGTGCAGAGCTGAAGATCAAGAGCCAGGGGGTTGTCAAAACGTGGACTGGTGTCAGAAACCAGGAAGTCAGTCAGGAGCCAGATATCAGGAACAGAGTCAGAGGTGCAGAGCTCCTGGTCCGAAGGACAAGTTTGCCAGCACGATTTGCCAGCAGTCAGCGACCTATTCAAATAGCTCGCTGGGCTGTAAACTCATTAGTGCCTCATTAGTACTACCCCGCGAAGTCCTTGATCCTCCTAGAACTTCGGGCTTATTGATCTCCAGCCGCGCAAGCGTGCCTCTTTGCATCTGGTTGCCAAGTCCCGGCATCTCCGATCCCTCAGCCGGTCGACAGGTGGCGGAGAATCAGGTGGCGTGCTGCTGGGGCCAGGCCCTGCCTGATCGGTTTCAGGTGCAGGCTGTTCTGGAGGCTGGTGCTCATCCTTTCCGGCACTTAGGTTTGACAAAGACTCCTGTGCCTCTGATGGTGTTAAAGGCACGGAGTCTTCAGTTTCAGAGCTCCCAGGCGCCAGGTCAGGGGCAGGCATGACACTCTGCAGCTCTGGTTCGTCCGCAGGTTTCACCCACAGAGTCAACCCCAATCCCTTTGTCTTGTCTTCCCATTGACTGTTTTGGGCTCTCTGCTTTGGTGGACAAATCCAGTAAATCTCCTAGCAGGAGCCCCATTTCATCCACCCACGTCAACGCTCATGTTGACTACCGATGCGTCGCTGTGGGGACGGGGTGCACATCTCAAGGGACTTTGTGTTGGGGCGCAATGGGAATCCCATGTAGCCCACCATCACATCAATTTTCTGGAAATGCTGGCAGTGCGGTATGCACTCAGGTCTTTCCAACATCTGGTGGCCCAGCAGGTGGTCACTGTCCTGAAAGACAACACTATGGCCCTGTGTTATATCAACAGACAGGGAGGTACAATATCCAGGGGCCTATGTCGGCTAGCCCTGGAATTATGGGATGAGTGTCAGTCGTGAAACACGTTCCTGAGAGCCGTCCATCTACCAGGGACGTTGAATGCTCAGCAGACTTCTTGAGCAGAGGAGGTGCATCGGAGCACGAGTGGGAGCTCAATTGGATCTATCTCCAACCGATCTTACACCTCTGGGGCCATCCGGAAGTGGATGTGTTCACGACTCGCAGCAACAGAAAATGTCGTCTGTTCTGCTCCAGATCGGGGACAGACCCCCTGTCTCTTGGCAATGATCTTTTGGTCCCTTGGTCCCGTCTTCACGTGTTCCTCTTCCCTCCGATTCCGCTAATCTCCAGAGTACTAGTCAAAGCTGATGCAGGAAAAGTCACGCTGTCTCTTAGTGACTCCGTGGTGGCCCTGGCAACACTGGTTATCCACTCTGCTCCACCTATCCCCACCTATCCAAGGGCTCCTTCATTCATTTTCCTCCAGCAACAGATCTGCTCCTCACAGGGAGAGGGCAGATACTGCATCACGATGTGCAGCGTCTCAAGCTCACAGTTTGGAGGATCCTTTTCGAGAGTTCAGAGACAGAATAGATCACGTCCTGTTGAACTGTCGCAAACCGTCTACCCGGATTTCTTACGCTGAAAAGTGGAAGAAATTCTTGTATCACCTTGACTCGTTGGGATTGCCACCACCTCCATCTGACCTGATGGCAATCTTCGGGTTCTTGTTATCTCGTCTGGACCTAGGCCTCAGCTGTGCCTCATTGAAGATCTATTTAGCCGCAATCTTGGCTAATCACCCGCCTATTGATGGTCATTCAGTTTTCTCCCAACCTCAGACCAAGAAGTTTCTCAGACCACCTCTTCCCTCTGTCACGTGGTCCCACACCAGCGTGGGACCTGCCTATGGTACTTACGAGACTTATGGACAGACCCTTTGAGGCAATGGCTACTTGTAGTCTGCAGCTTCTGTTGTGGAAGACTGCCTTTTTGGTTGCGGTTACCTCCACTAGGAGAATGGGAGAGTTATCAGCACTCCACTGTGACCCCCCTTATTTGAGTTTCCAGCACAATGGGGTCACGTTGTCTCCAGATGTTTCTTTCTTACCGAAAGTTGTTTCTGAGTTTCATCATACAAGCGGACATTGTTCTCCCAGTGTTCTTTCCGTCCCCTTCAACGGAGGAAGAATGCCGATTTCATTAGTTGGACGTCAAAAGAGCCTTATTCTTTTACCTAAATCAAATATGACCTTTTAGAAAATCACCGGCCTTGTTTGTTTCTTATGCTCTACCCTCTCAAGGGCAGAAGCTGTCATTCCAGTGCCTCTCCAAATGGATTGTGGAGACTATTAAATTATGCTATGTGCTAGCTAAGAAGTTGCTCCCGGGTCCACTACAGGTGCATTCCACCTGGGCAGTGGCGGCATCCACAGCCTTCTTGCGAGGTGCGTCGCTAGAAGATATCTGCAATGCAGCTACTTGGGCCATGTCTCACACGTTTGTGAAGCATTATGCCCTCAATGTACATCTTCATCAGCGTTCCATGGCAGGACGAGCGGTGTTGCAGGCGGCGCAGATTTAGGACCTCAGCTCCCTCCTCCAGGTAGGTGGGTACTGCTTGCTAGTCTCCCAGAGGTGTGATGCACAGAGACCACGAAGAAGATAAACAGGTTGCTTACCTGTAGCTGAGGATCTTTGAGTGGTCATCTGTGCATTCACACCACCCGCCCTCCTTCCCCTCTGCTTTCGGTCCTTCCTTTCTTCTTTGGAGACTGAGGGCAGCGGTCAGAAGGAACTGGCGGATCGTTGTGTCCCTCCCTTGGTCATGCACAGTGGAGCCCGGCACGTGACTGGGGAGCAGGCGCAAAAATCCCTTTTGCTTTCCATTATACTGATCGAGGTCGGCACAGGCGCACTATATCCCAGAGGTATGAATGCACAGATGACCACTCAAAAATCCTCAGTTACAGGTAAGCAACTTGTTTTTCTCTGTATTTAATTGGTTACATGTTTGGTTTTTATAGTGGAGAAAGATCTTCTATGAAACAACGAAAATATTTCCAGTCTATAATATTAGCTAAACAAGCTACCTCAGGATGTTACAGAATATCTCTTGCCCTCCTTTAAAAATGTACACACAAACTTTCATGTACCAGGAAAGCACTGGATACAAAGCATCTTACTTTGGGACATTAAATGAGACATGGGGAAAGCTGCAAAGTGTACAGTTTTAGGATCTGAAGGGGCCTAGCTCTACAATGCATGATTAATTTATTAATTGAGAAAACTGTCTTTATACATTGACTAGCACACTAATACATCTTCAGCACTCATGAAGTGACTAATTTATAGTTAGCACTCATAACATTTTAGGACTTTTATAGCTTTTATGGTAGAGGAATACTCTGTAAGTACATTTTATAATACTGTCAAATGTTATCAGCTGTATTTTGGAAAATTTGAAAGGCATTGTCAGTTTCTGTGCCCTGGACAATTTTTAAATGTACATTAGTGACCAGTTGCAATAATTTGGAGCTCTCATTGCTTTGACTGTTATTCCCACATGTAACAGATGGCACTCACTGTGAAAGACTGACAAGCTGTGGGATAGCAAAGCATTACTAATAAACCTCATCATATGTTAAACTTGACCTGACATTAATCAGGTTTGGAATGCTACAAATGAATCATGGATAGTAATTAGTTAGCTGATGCTATTAGTGAGCATCAGTATCATGCTGTTTTCCCTTTTGTAAAGAAGAAGATAAATCAGTTTTATGGTTAATTTGTAGTTGGTGATATGCAGCGTGCTATCTTAATAACTTTGTATGGTGAACTTGCACACTTTTTCCTACCACACAATAAATAAATAACATTGTTTCAAATATTCAGTCGATCTTAATCTATTGTAAATAACATTTTAACAAATAAAGAATGACAAGTGTATATACCTGAGGCTATTTTGTTAGATAAGGTGTGTGATATCAGGAAGATATGAGGAGGTCTCACAAAAGTAACTGGGATAATAAGGTCGGTGGGATAAGGTTATTGTGTGGTAATGTATACATTATACATTACCACACAATAACCTTATCCCACCCAGTTGAAACTGTGGCCAAGTATTACCACAGTAATAGTATTAAGACTTGGTGTGCTTTAGCAGGACGTTCTCAGTTCAAATGTCATCTTCCTTGAAGCAAGTCATGCTCCCCGTGTTGCTACCACTACCACCACCAAGGGTAAGTGTTTATACACTGATCGGGGGTGGGGGGGAGGAAAGAGGCTCACACAACTGCTACAGTCTGTCTCAGCTTATTCTGCAGAGTGCTGTGATTGGGTCTCAGTGCACTGTATTCTCTGTCTTCTAGTTAGAAAAGTACAGCAGTGCTGCTGCTGTCAGTGCAGGCTCTTTTTTCTGTCAGAGGGAGGAAGTGAAAGGGCATTTCAGATGTGTGTACTGTGCATGGTCGCTAGAGGCAGTTTTATTCACCACAGGTTCCTAGTTGAAAATATGAAGAAATTTGAACGTCCCTAGATTTAACCACAGTAAAACAAAGCATGAGAACTGGAAGCACACATTTTTATATTGCATAAAGTAAGATGGCAAAGCTTTCAGACACATTGCCGAGTAGCTGTAGGCAAGTGAGAACTGTATGTAAAACTGAAGATTGCCCAGCTTATTCTCAGCACTGGATTTGACCAATTTATTCTCAGCACTGGAATTCTCAGCACATGGGCCAGCACCTTATGCACTGCTCTGAACAGTTTGTCATAGGTGCTTCTTATCCAATCAAAATGTTTTTTGGGAGGTGAGGAGAGGAAGAGAGGTATTTTTTCAACTGTCAGCTTCTTCCACTTTGAGAGTTATTGTGGGTAGCATTTTATACATACCTCAGTGGTTCTCAACCTTCCTAATGCCGCGACCCTTTAATACAGTTCCTCACGTTGTGGTGACCCCCAATCATAAAATTATTTTCATTGCTACTTCATAACTGTAATTTTGCTACTGTTATGAATCGTAATGTAAATATCTGATATGCAGGATATATTTTCATTGTTACAAATTGAACATAATTAAAGCATAGTGATTAATCACAAAACAGTATGTAATTATATATTGTGAAATATTTATTTCTAATTACAAATAAATGACATTTTGTCTTGAAGCATGGTGTAGCATGAGTAACAGTCTTAATATAACAACAGTAAACTACATTGCTACATTGCGGGGACGGCAAGACGTGTTGCACCCACCGTCGCCAGGACATGTCCTGGCGACGGCAGGTGCAACGTGTCTCGCCGTCCCCGTGGCAGGGATTCTGCAAAGAGATGCGATCCCCTGCCACAATTTGGCGAGACTTGGGAGCCCTTTCATAAGACCATCGAAAATTTGTGTTTTCCGATGGTCTTAGGCGACCCCTGTGAAAGGGTCGTTCGACCCCCAAAGGGGTCACGACCCACAGGTTGAGAACCGCTGCATTAGAGTCTTGTGTTTGGATCTCTGCTCTTGTATGAACTTATGGGAAGATCATAAGAATAAGTTTATCTAGATCCCCCTGAAGGTGTCCAAATGCTGAAAGTTTTTTTTTTTAAATGAAAGACAGTGAGAGTATATTCCATTTGGCAAATAAGAAATCCAGTTTCCTGTTCTTTTGTATTGGGCATCCCTCCCTCTCCTCTTCTGTGTAGCTCTTTGACTAGTACACTTGGTTTTTTAAAAGTGAAATTTCCTGATTCATGCATTGTACATTTAGTGAAGAGACTGGAGGGGGGATAGGGCAGAAATGTGTGATCCTTGGGCTACTCATGATCCCACCACATGTGGGGTGGGGGAAGTAATATTCACGGTTAGACCCAGAGATAATTCCTGCAAACTCTAGGATAGGTTATTGCATTTAGTGATTTGGTAGCATTTTGCACACAAACTCCAGAATTCATTTTGCAGAATGTAGATGTCCAGCCACTACTCGATTTTTATTTTTTCTATATTTTGTAGTATTTCATTTTATGCTGTAATCACAGGTCAACTTGAATTTTGGAATCCTGTAACCCAGGAGGTCCTAACTTTTTTGGGCCTGCAGGCACATTTGGGATTCTGACATAACACAGTGGGCACAGAAACAAAATGACTGCCACAAAATGGCTGCTGCAGCTTACCTTCATTTACACAGTGAAGATCCTTGTGTTGTAGTAGCAGATGCTGCTGAAGCATTGTTTTTAGAATCTGCACTGCCAATCAAGCATCCAGTGGCCAGTCAGAAGCCTTGCTGTGCAAAAGCTCCATCCTGCCCTTTTTATTTTCTAAAAACACTTGGTGGGCACCAAGAAAGGTATTGGCGGACACAAGGGTTCCCATGGCCACCATGTTGTGGACCCCTGCTGTATTCACTGGGACAAACCTGATGTATGTGATCTCATAAGATGACGTCCCTGATGATTTTTTTTTAGGTTTACAGCTTACCATTAAACTCACTGAGAGTGCTAGGGCCACATTAATTGGGAAATGTCTTCCCACATGCATTTCCATATGCTCTTAGAGCTGTTGTGGGAAGCCCTACTCTGCTCTTTCCATAGAGTGCTCCTCCTGACAAGATGTATTAATTTAATTTAATCTCCTCTTCATCTGGGTGCAACCTCCTTTCCCAACTGTGGCTTTTTCTGAATGCTTTTCCTGTGGGCTTATGTATATTTTTTATTATGGAATTTTAAGCTGGCTGTATTGGGGTGGGGTTTATTTAAAAAAAATTGATCTATTGTAAAATGTTATTGTGAGTTATACTTTGTTTTAAGCTGCTGCAAGTGACATACAAAATGGTGCAGAATTTGATATATTAACATTTAAACAAACATATAAATAAGAGTGTATTATAGGATTATAAATTTTGTTATTGGTTGGAAAACCTGTTCTCTCATAATTGCGCTTTCACACATGCTAAATATTGCAGTTTCAATCCACTTTGGCAACTTTTAAAAAAAAATATTAAAAAGGAAAACAAAAATCAACTTGAAACATAACAAATGTCAGAGAAATACAAGGACCATGAAAAGTGGAAGTCGAGTTGAGTACAAATTTAGAGTCCAGTGGCCAACAAAGGTTTATTCAAGGTATGAGCTTTTGTGTGGACGGCACACTTTTTCAAATACATTGAAATGGTAGGTAAGGCTCAAACTTATAGACAGGGACTTAATAGTAAATTAGCATGTAACATGATGATGTTTATAGATCCAGGTGGTCAGCCATGTTGGTCTGAAACAATAGAACAAATTTAGAGTCTAGCAGCACCTTTAAGACCAACAAAAGTTTATTCAAGGTATGAGCTTTTGTGCACAAGGCACACTTTTTCAAATACATTGGAATGGTAGGTAAGGTTCAAACTTCTAACAGGGACTTAACAGAAAATTAAGATGTAACATCATGATGTTTAAGCTATGCAAAGTCAACTAAACTATGCAAAGTCTAACAAGCTAAGGTCGTAAAGTCAAGATTTGTAAAGCAATAAATATGTCAAAATAGCAGATGAATGTCTAAAGGTGCCTTTTCTAATTATGGGAAGCAAAACGAGAATGTCCAAGGTGTGGAGATCACTTAACAGCACTTTATGAGGTGGATCCAGTGTCATGTCAGCAAAACATCCCAATATTCCTTGGATTACATTCAGTATTCTAATATACTATTCTGAAAAAGAAATACACTAAAATACAGAGGATTTATAGTCCTTGTTGAGTATGTGAGCACTGAATGAGTTAGCATATGAAATGAGATAAGAAACCAATATCCCTGTTGAGTCCTGGGGAGGTTTTTGTTCCAAGTGTTGTAATAACTTGTAATTCAGCAATTTCCCTTTCCATTCTGTTCCTCAACTTCCTTTGTAATAAAAGTTACTTTGAGGTCACCCACTGAATGTCCTGGAAGTATTCTACAGGTTTCTCAATTTTGTGATTCCTGATGTCAGAGTGAATGAGCCTCTGATGGTGTAGTTGTTGTTAGGTCTAGTGATTGTGTTGTCTGGGTGTATGTGGCAGCAAAGTTGGCATCTGGGTTTATTGCAAGCTCTGGTCCCAGTATCTATATTCAAATTAGATGTTGAAATTATTGTAGGTGAGGGGTTGTTTGAAAAGGTTTGCCCCCCCCCAGTACTTGTGAAAGGGAACTGTCATTATCTAGTAGAGGTTTTAAGTTGTTGGTGATGTGTTGAACTGTTTTGAGCTTAAAGAACAGATATCTATGCAACAACAGAAATGAGAGGTAGTTGAGAAGCACCTGGCTGCATTGAATAAGTACAGATCCCCAGGGCCAGATGTTAAGCACCCAAGAGTGCTCAAAGAACTTTCTAGAGAGCTTGCAGAGCCTTTCTCCATCATCTTCCAGACCTCTTGGAGGACGGGAGATGTGCCACAGGACTGGAGGAGAGCAGATGTTATCCCAGTTTTCAAAAAAGGGAGGAGAGATGACCCAGGAAACTACAGGCCAGTCAGTCTGACCTCTGTCCCAGGGAAGATACTGGAACAGATTTTGAAGGGATCAATCTGCGAGCATCTAAAGGACAACTTTGTGATCCGGGGAAGTTAGCATGGATTTGTCCCTAGCAGGTCCTGCCAGACCAACCTCATTTCCTTTTTTTATTGAGTGACAAGCTTACTGGATTGAGGTATAGTGCTTGTGATGTTTACCTGGATTTCAGTAAATCTTTTGACAGGGTTCCCCATGATATTCTGATGGGTAAACTAAAGGACTGTGGACTGGACTGTGGGATAGTTAGATGTATAGGGAACTGGTTGGAGAACCGCACTCAGAGAGTAGTTGTCAATGGCATTTCATCTGGATAGAGGGAGGTGTCCAGTGGGGTGCCACAGGGCTCAATTCTGGGCCCAGTACTTCTCAGTATTTTTATAAATGATCTGGATAAGGGTGTGGAGGGGCTACTCATTAAATTTGAAGATAACACTAAATTGGGAGGAGCAGCAAACACACCAGAAGATAGAGATAGAATGCAATGAGATCTAAGCACACTGGCAAAGTGGGTGGATGTGAACAAGATGCAATTTAATAAGGATAAGTGCTGAATTCTACATCTGGGTAACAAAAATGAGGAACACGCATACTAAGTAGCAGTGTGTGTGAACAAGATCTTGGGGATAAGGGTGGACTGAAAGTTAAATATGAGCAGCCAGTGTGGTGGGGTGACAAAAAAGGCTAATGTAATCATGGTGTGTATCAACAGAGGCATAACATCCAAATCACAAGATGCCACTTTACATTGAATTGGTAAGGCCGCACCTGGAGTACTGTGTGCAGTTCTGGAGGCCTCACTTCAAAAAGGATGTGGACGGAATGGAGGGCATGCAGAGAAGAGTGACGAGGATGATCGGGGGCCTGGAGACAAAGCCCTATGAGGAAAGGCTGAGGGACTTGGGAATGTTTAGTCTGGAGAAGAGGAGGTTGGGGGGAGGACGGGACATGATTGCTCTCTTTAAGTATTTGAAGGGCTGTCATTTAGAGGAGGACAAGGAACTGTTCCTGTTGGCAGCAGAGGCTAGGACTTGCAGTAATGGGTTTAAATTAAGGATGGGAAGGTACCAGCTGGATAACAGGAACAACTTTTTTACAATCAGAGTTATGCAACAGTGGAATCAGCTGCCTAGGGCGGTGGTGAGCTCCCCCTCACTTGGCAGTCTTTAAGCAGCGTCTGGACAAACACTTGTCAGGGATGCTCTAGGCTGATCCTGCATTGAGCAGGGGGTTGGACTAGATGGGCTGTATGGCCCCTTCCAACTCTGATTCTGTGATTATGGGGAAAAGATACCAAATGTACAGTTAGCCAGACACTAAGAGAAAATTGGTACAAAATGTTTTTCAGATGGTATATAATGCCAAAGGACATCAAGAAATCACATTAAAAACTACAAAGGAAAATGTTGGAAACGTCAAGACATAGTTGAAATCTTTCATATGTAGTGGACATAAAAAAGGGAAAATATATTGGAAAGGAATACACTGAAACATGCAGAATATATTAAAGGTTAAATTCCCAATGGAAGCCAAGATCATGCAATTAAACATTCTGCCTAACAAATTACCAAAAAATTTAGAACAGCTATTCATATATGTGCTGTCAGTGGCTAGAACTATTTATGCAGTAAAATGTAAACTAGATGTCCACATTTAGAGGAATGGGAAAATAAACTTGCTGAATATGCAGTGATGGCAAAATTAGCAACCTATTTGAGAAACAGGTTATTAGGAAATTTGTGGGAAAAGGGAGTGTATATTATGTGCATTATGCTAGCAGGAGACCAACTGAAAGTTTGGTAATGAAATAGAAGTAGAATTAAAATCTGTTCCAAATGTAATATCTCAAATATAAATGGGTTCTCTATTTGAGATACATACTAGACTTTCTTTTACATAGTGATATACTACTTTAAGGCCCTAAGCGGTCTAGGACTAGTGTATCTACAGGACCGCCTCTCCTGGTATACCCCCCCAAAGACCATTGAGCTCAGCTGATAAACATCTACTAGTGATCCCTGGCCTAAAGAGTGTTTGGCTGTCCTCGACCAGAGCCAAGGCTTTCTTGATCCTGGCCCTGGCCTAGTGGAACTCTGTACCAAGCAAGGCCAAGGCTTTGCCAGACTCGATGCAGTTCCACAGGCCCTGCAAGATGGAGATGTTCCACCGAGCCTATGGCTGAGGACAGCAATGATCCCTAACTAGGCTGACTTCCTCTTTTTCCCTTTTCTTTACATCTTCTCTCCCTCCCCTCCCTCACTGTCAGGAAATGAGGCACTATTGTGCTCTTAATTGCTGAAAGTTTTAGAGTTGTAAATTTTAGAGTTGTTTTAGATATCTGTTAAAGGTTTTAACCTAACCTATTGTTATTCCCCTGCAGGGGTCATTTCGTAGAAAAAGAGCTAGGGGAACTCATTAGCATAACTCATTAGCATATGCCACACACCCTGACATCAGGGACCCGGCGGTGGACCTGCAAGGCCGGCAGGAGTGCGAGGAAGCCCCGCCAAGGCCCTCCCTGGCCCCAGGCAGGCAGGGGTGGGGAGAGACGGGAAGGAAGCAACTTACCCTCCCTCTTCTCCTGCCTCCTCCTGGCTGAATGAGGGCTGGAAGCGGGGTGGCCGGAAGCAGGGGGCGGGGCTTCGTCATGTGTCCCGCTCCCTTGCACCTCACCCAGGGGAACTGTGTTCCCCCGTGTTCCCCCCCGAAATGACCTCTGTTCCCCTGAGCCCTGCTTTGCGGGGGGAGGAAGGCGGGTTATAAATCCAATAAATAAATAAAAAAATACCTATTAAAGGTTTTAATGAATATGTTGAATACATAGTGATGATGAAGCCAGTGCAGTCAAAATAGATTGGTTATGAAGTTTGAAAATTAAAGCTTAAATGATAAATACAATTGTACCCCAATAGAAATCAGAATTATTATATTTTATAGATAATACCTTAAAAATAATAATGAAGGGGATGAAAGGGAAATTATTCTCTGTCCTATACATTATGTATAGCCCATTTTTTAATTTTTCCCTTTTCTGTGCCCTTACTGTTTTTCTAAAATAAATGATTTTTTAAAAAAGTAATTGAAATTGTTCAAGATTTTCTATTCCTTGGCTACATCATCAACCAAAAGGGAAACTGCACCGAAGACATGAGAAGGAGATTGAAACAGGGGAGGGCAGCCATGAAGGAGCTAGAAAAGATCCTTAAGTGTAGGGATGTGTTGCTGACAGCCAAGATCAAGTTAATTTGTGCCATAGTATTTCCCATTACTATGTATGGGTGTGATAGTTGGACAATGAAGAAAGCTGACAGGAAGGAAGTAGATTCCTTTGAAATGTGGTGTTGGAGGAGAGTTTTGTGGATCAAAGTTTTGTGGAGCTAAAAAGACAAATAAGTGGGTTCTTGACCAAATTAAGCCTGAACTCTCTCTAGAATCTAAATTAATAAACTGAGGCTACTGTACTTTGGTCATATAATGAGAAGACCCAATAGTCACTCATTTTGTACATGATTTCAGCCTCTTTTAGGGGAACCATGCATGTAAATACAAGTTATTTTTGTTCTATGCTTAATTGAGTTATTTTTAAATAAATGAGTACAGTGTAAAATATTTTTCTTTTGGAGAGTTTTTAATATGTTATATGTAGAAGGGCAGGAAAAAAGAAAAGGACTGTTCGTATAGCTAAACTGTGGCATGTATTCTCCATGTTGAGCTTAATCATCATTGAGGTTTATCTTGGCACCAGTCTTCACAGTGGTACAAACTAATCAGGGTTTGCTGTTTACTGTGATGTTGAAACAAAATGGTCTTATTTCATCATTGAACTACATTCTACTTCAGATTATTTAGATTATTGGCATATCCAGGAGCTAAAGCTAATGAAGCGAAGGCTCAGACAGCTAGAAAGACAGTGGTGGTGAGTTCATGACGAAGCGTCAGGAGCATCCTATCGAACGTTTATGAAGTCGTATGAGATGGCAACCAAGGCTGTGAAGGGCTTCTACGCAGCTGAAATTGCGTCTGCAAGCTCGCGCCCGGCACAATTGTATAGAACGATTTGGTCTTTAACCACCCTGCCTCAGAGCAGTCAAAATGTCAGGGAATTGGATATAGGCTGTGAGGCTTTCGCGAGCTATTTTGCAGATAAAGTCTTGCTACTCCGCCGCGACCTCCCAGCCACACTTGAGACAGTATGCGAACTCGAGGCCCCATGTGCGTCTTCTGGTCCCATTCTGGACTGTTTCAGCCCTCTCAGCCTAGAGGAAGTTGACAGATTGATCTCAACTGTACGACCAACCACATGCAGCCTTGATCCTTGCCCCTCCTGGCTAATTAAAGCTGGCCGCAAGGGGTTACGAGGCACCCTTAGGGACATTATCCACAGGTCCCTCTCGGAGGGCCTTTTCCCAGGGGCTCTTAAGGAAGCGATGGTCCACCCTCTCCTAAAAAAACCCATCCTTGGACCCGGCTGAATTGGCCGACTATCGGCCAGTCTCCAATCTGCCCTATTTGGGCAAATTAATAGAGATGGCGGTGGCGATACAGTTGCAGAGCTTTCTGGATGACACTTCCATGCTGGATCCCTTCCAGTCCGACTTCTGCTGTGGTCATGGGACGGAGACAACACTGGTTGCCCTCATGGATGACCTCCGGAGGCATCTGGATTGGTGCGGGACGGCGGTGCTGCTGTTGTCAGATCTGTAGGCGGCGTTCGACATAGTCGACCATCAGCTCCTCGCCCACTGCCTCACCGACGTGGGGATTCGGGGGCTGGCCTTACAGTGGCTTGTCTCCTTTCTCCAAGGTCGGGGACAAAGGGTGGCGGCTTGGGGAGGAGATGTCCCGAAGGCACCCACTAGTTTGTGGAGTGCCCCAAGGGGCAGTGCTCTCCCCAATGTTATTTAACATCTACATGCGCCCCCTTGCCCAGATTGCACGGAGGTATGGGCTTGGGTGTCACCAATATGCAGATGACACCCAGCTCTATCTGTTGTTGGGCGGGCGGTCTGGCTCTACCCCGGAAGATCTGGACCGGGTGTTGCAGGACGTAGCGAGATGGCTTAGGCTGAGTCGTCTGAAACTGAATTCGACGTAGACGGAGGTCCTTTCCCTGAATCGGAGCAGCTCGGGGTTAGGGGCCCCTCTTCCGGCCTTCGGTGGGGCGCCACTGGTGCCAGCACTGAGTGTCAGGAGTTTGTGTGTGCTCCTGGAGCTTCAAGGTGCTGGTTTTGACCTTTAAAGCCCTAAATGGTCAGGGGCCTGCCTACCTGAGGGACCGCCTTTCCCCGTACATTCCTCCAAGAGCACTGCGGTCTGGATCACAACACTGCCTGCCCCTCCCTTGGCCTAGGGAGGCCAGATTGATGGTAACCAGGACCAGGGCGTTCTCCCTGGCGGCGCCAACGCTGTGGAATGAGCTCCCTAATGAAATTAGAGCACTACAGGACCTCCAGCAGTTCCGTAGAGCGGTGAAAACTGAACTGTTTCACCAAGCGTTCAAATAAGAACTGACTGCACCGGCTGGGTCACACTAGCACTTTACCACAGGACGCCGCCGTACTTATTTAGTTTTACTGTATTTATTGTATTTTATATCTGTATTTGCTGGTTTTATATTGTATGTTGTTTTAAATTGTTGTAAGCCGCCCTGAGCTGCTTCGGCGGGAGGGCGGGGTAAAGACCCAAGTAAATAAATAAATAAATAAATGAATAAGACAAGTGTCAGTGGAAAAAGACAATAATGCTAGGAAAAATTGAAGGCAGTGGGAAAAGAAGACCCAACATGAAGTGGATTCACTCGATCAAAGAAGCCATGGCCCTCAGTTTGCAAGACCCGAGAATGGCTGTTAACAATAGGACATTTGGGGGGACATTAATTCATAGGGTCGCCATGTGAGGGAAGTGACTTGATGGCACTTTACACACATGCCGATACATTTTATTCAGCATGTTTATATTTCACTTGCATTTTCAAATCAGCAAGCTATGGAATCAATTTTACTTTATAATGTTATTCCAGTCTTTTGGTCAGGGGAGTCTGAGCTTGTTTTTATCAGTATATTTTTCAAGCATTGCCATGGGTGTTCACCATTATCTCTGAACCGAATAAACACAGTTCCCAGTTAAGGAAAACAGAAATAGTAGTTGGTTCTGTTAATGGTTAGCTTTTCAGAGTTGTTAACCCCACAAGTTTCCCTGTATACATGTTGTCTCCAGGGGTTTACTAAAGTTCATTGCGTAAAAATACCCTTTAACAACCCAAAACGTTCATCTCAATAGACTTTTATCTCCAAAATCTGTTTCAAAGTAAAATATTTACAAATGCATATTTCAGAGTTCTACAGGCTAACAGGAGGTCACAGATGAAGGTAGTTAAGAAACATGATGTGTCTTTGGAAGGCATATAAAAGGAAGATGACCTCCTATTGAAAACAGCATACTGATTCAAGTTAAATTGGTCAAAAATATTGTAACCCATATAGACCTGTTCACACCAGACCTGTGTCCTGTGCAGTTTACCATGGGAATATTTGGGGATATTGTCAACCACACTATTTGTATGAAATGGTTCCTCTACTGGTGCCCTAATTACTACAATAGCAGCAGATGGGGGGGGGGGATCTGGGATTATAGGAACTGAGAAGGCTATTTGTATATAGCCTTTTGTCAGGCTCCTGGACAAGTTACTCTCAACAACATTCTCTTTGGCAGTGATTTGTTTATTGAGAAATAGACATGATCCAGACCAGAACAGTACTGTGTCAGAACTGAAGATTTTGGTGGGCACAGGTACAGATATATATAATTCAAATGAACCCCCTGTGAATGACCAATCACACTTTGCATCCATCCCGCCTAGCCGTTGCATTGTCTACCCCCCCCCCCCCGGGCAAAAAAAAACACTTGTGTTCTAGCAGGCTGGCACCAAAGGCTTCAAGGACATTCCTCTGGGAGGAAGGCTTCTTCAGGAAAAGTTACAGCTTCTATGATAGCATGTTTCACACACAGCATTCACACACACACACCCGGAATTTCCCCTCCCCCAACCACCATGGCAAACTAAGAAGAGCAGAGAAACCAGACAAAAATAATACTTTCATGCAAGCCTGGTCCAACTGTAATTGCAGCATCACTTTTATGTCCTCCTGAAGCAGTTGTGTGGGATCAGTTTGTATGGATCAGCTCACAGTGTCTACATAGTATGACATATAGATGTCATACAGTAAAAAATCCGCAGCATGCTATTTAATTTGAGATTCCAGTAAAACTGTTCTGTGTTGTTTCTTGCAGCTTCTTGAAGGAAACTTTGCTAGAGAAGTCAGTCATGAAGTGGATGGACTAATTTTTCAGCCTACAGGAGTAAGTTATTATGATTTTGATTTTTATCACTTTAATAATGTTTTTGATAAGAATATTCAGCAACTTGACTATTGAATTTTTTTCATTTACTCCTATAAAAATGGGGAGTAATTTAACATGATGTAACACCCCTTCTTCCTGGCTTTTAGTTAAACTGTCTGCAGAATCAATTGGCTCCCATAAGCAGTTTCTCGTGTTATCTTGAAATCTTCACAATAGTTTATCCAGAGATATGTGGGACTGCATATTTTTCCACATGCATCTCTTAATAGAAAGACCAAAGATATAAGTACCTGAGTGTATTCCCTGTATGCTCCTGTCCTCATGGATATTCAATCCAGTGTTTTTGAATAAATGTGTTAGAGAATGAGCAAAATGCTGGCACTGTGTGGCACATTTTTCTTATGTGGGAATTGTGAAAATTAGCAACAAAAGAGGTAGAACTTTATGTTAATAGAAAAAATAAAGGCATAAATGTTGATTGGATAGATTTCTGAATGTACAATGTGGATAGAATGGGTAGCTTTGTGGATCAGGAAAGCAAGATCAGGAAAGGTAAGCAATAGTAATATTTCTATCATTGCTTTAAATTTCTGTGACTTGGTGTAGGTTTAATAAAATATTTATTTTCATGTTACCTATACATCTATATTGATCAGTAATATTTTTTTTTACAATTAAAACATTTATCTTGCAGTTAGAACTCTACAAAGTAATGTCAAGTGGCTTTTCTTATACTACATAGACAATTCATAGTTATCTCCTTTCTCAAGGAAAAAAATCTTGATGTGATTAAGTGTACATGGGTACAGACATTGCTGAGTAAGCCGTGCCATGGATCCAGCTTGCAATTTATGATGATAGTTTTTGCATAACTTACAATCATAATAGAGCAAGTCTATGCACTGAAGCTGTTGTCCCAGTGTGAGTTGCCATATTTTGCGGTTGGCAGCTGGTCTGGGTGCCCTATAAGCTATAGATAAGAATATCTTTGTTGGACATTCTTAAACATTGGTATTATAGGGTGTTGCATTTCCAGCAAATTCTTTAGGATATTGAATTATGAGATATAAAAAGATCTTTTCCGCACCTCTGTAATGTTAGCAGACACAAATGGCTTTAGCACCATTTTTAAACAAAAGGAGACTGGATAAGAAGGGTGAATAAGTGCAACATAAAGAAGCTGAAGGGTAATTTGATGGTCTGAAGAAATGGCAACATCAGTTGTCTACCGGCTTTATCTATGGTGAAAAAGCAACCCTTTACTAAAAGAAAGATGAATAGTCTTTGAGTTGCTTTATTAAGAAAGCCTAAACGGAGAAGACAGGGATTGAAAGTTGAGCTTCAGCAAGTCTTTAAGAGCTTTCTTTTATAGAAGTAACAACTTTAATTTGATTTTATATAAGTAAACAAGCAAGTTTGTAACCAGAGAAGAGGCTTAAGATTTGTAACATGAAATCAATGCTACAAGTGATAGGAATGTATGATTAATTGAAATGCCAAGAAGAAATACCTCAGGAGTTCTAACCTTTGAGTCAGCAATTGAACAAAGTTTCTCCTGGTTCTTAGCCCTGTAAAGGTGAATGAAAGTAACAGAGACAAAGCAAACAAGAAGTTGCTTCAGTGCAAGATTGTCATACAGAAAAGTTGGAAGAGGGTATAAATTCAGCGTTGGAACTATTTCTGGAGGGTAGCTTTGTTGGTCTGCAGTAGAAGAGCCAGATTTGTGTCCATTTGCCACTTAGAAACCAACAAGATTTTTGGAGTATAGGCTTTCAAAAGGGAGCTTTAACTGTCAAAGCTTATACCCCCAAATTCCTGTTGGTTTCTAAGGTGCTACCAGACTGAAACTTAGTGTTGGAATTGGTGTACCATAGTAGACAAGAGTCTGAGCTATGAACTGGGAAGTTCTCAGTTCAGACTTTACCTCTGGAAGGAACTCACTAGGGTTGCAGCTAATCTTTTCTAGTCTCAGCTCTTCTGTGCTCCCCCCCTCCCATTATGAAAATGACACTGACCTTACAGGGTTGTTGTTAAGAATACTACCAAAAATGTGTGTGAACATTCAAAAGTGTTGTGCTTACTGTTATTATTTTTTGTTGGAATATTTAGAAGTATTGGAAATAGTTTTCTAAAATGAGATTTTGGACAACCCAGTATGTTTTTCCAGTCTGTATTTGCAACTGCAGCACAATTATCCTTCAAATGTGTAAGTAGGAGCACCCTCGGAACAAGGAGAAAAAGGGGAGTATAAAATTTAGCAGCTGTAGAGGGCAATTGGGAACTCCTCTGCATGCATGTAAGTGCCAAAGCATGTACACATTTCTTGATCCAGATTTCCAGAAATATAATTCTTGGCTGTCTGTGTGTGAGTAGCTACCATGAAGGCGGGTGTGTGTATACATACCTACCTGTGGCCTGAGACAAGTTGGTGCTAGTCTTCTCTGCATGACTGTGTTAAGTGAAGTAAGACAGCTGGGCATGTGAGAGAGTTGTGGTTTTTTTTAAACTTTTGTTCCCCAGGCTAGGGGGCATGCTGCTGTAGGATGCCTCATAAGCTCTGCTGGAAATTAGTTGGCAGGATGGCCCAGTTTATTGACCAGACCAATGGATTGGATCCATGGGAAAGTTTGCAGAGTTGGTGGAAGGATCTTTCCTCACCTTCCTTCTCCTAAGGGTTACAGGACCTCATGGACAAAACGCAACCATTTTTGGAACAAATAGCAAGCTGCTGAGAGAGAGGGAATGCAGGCAAAAAAGGCCATCGCATTCTGTGGGCCTTTCTGCCTGATCCAAGCTATTATGTTTTGCCTTTTACTGCTGTTTTATTTTGTTCCCTGGGTCTTTATTTTATAGGTGATGCTGTTTTATAGATCATCGAATGATTCTTTGTTGCTTTTATTGAGTGATTTATTCAAGGAACTTTAGAAGTTTTTGGAATGACAAACCACTTATGAGAGGCTTGGACTGCCTCAGGGAAGAGCACCTCTTGGTGTGGCCAAGCAGGGTACTGGTGTGGAGAGGGAAGGAGCTGAGCCTAGCTACTGGAGCCTCTTCCTGGTCCCCAGCTGGTGGTGGAGTCTGGGCCTCTAGGTTCCTCAGATCTCAGATGTGGAGGGGAAGGGGTTGTGCTCAACCAGGTTCTCTTCCTCCTATCTGGGTGCTCACTGCTTCTCTTCTGGCCTTCTGACTGTACCAGCTATGAAACAAAAAAGGGACCACAGATATCCACAGGAAAAAACCACAAGCAAACTCTGTGATATGAACAACATTTATAAGATTTACATTGCTTTTCTAAAACTTTACAAAAGTACAACAATTAGTCCAACATTCTTACTTATACAATATTGCAAAAAAGTACACATAGTCCAACGTAATGAGTACCCGGTTGTGAACTCATTTCAACTTTATAGTCTTCCTCAGATGTAATCCAATATTTAAAGGAGGTGTCAGCTTCTTAAATCCAGCTCAGTATTGTAAATTCTTAATTACCTTCATAATGTCCTGGAATAAACCATAATCAATAAAACACCACCTGAAGCTGCATGGAAAATAGTTATTTTAAACTTTTAATAATTTAGTTTTAGTAATAATTTAACTTTTAGAAAACTTACTTCTGGTTCCATAATAAGTGTTTATTTTTGGAGCAAGCCAATCCTCTGTCGGTACAAAAAAGCCTCCTGGTTGTTACTGGCCATGCTCTCCACAAACACCAACTTATTTAGGTAGTAGCAATCTAGTCCTTATTATATTTTATCTGGCTAGAGCCTTCATTATTCTTGCTGGCAAATGCTCT
>NW_015169798.1:190443-212254 GCF_001447785.1 Gekko japonicus | reverse complement strand
GCCGATGCCTCCGTCGCCTGGCTGGAGTGGCCGCGGGGGAGTCTGGAGTCGGGCGGCCGCTGGTGGGAGCCGCGGGTGCCCGGGCCGAGATTGGGGGGGCAAGGCGGGCGACGGAAGGCCGGTGCCTCCGTTGCCCGGCCCTCTACAGAATCCACCCCCCAAACCTCCAGGTATTTCCCTCCTTAGAGCTGGCAACCCTACATTCCCCTCAGTGCCTGTTGGTAGGCAACTAAGCTTGGTCCTGTCACCTACTTTGGCCTTTGGGAGAAAACACATTGGGGCCAATCCTGATAGGGTTGCCAACTCCAGATGGGAAATTCCTGGAGACTTGAGGGATGGAGCCTGAAGAGGGTGAGGTTTGAGGAGGGGTGGGACCTCAGACAGGTACACTGCCATAGACTCCACCCTCCAAACCAGTCAGTCTCACATAGGGAACCATTGTTGCCAATCTCCAGGTGAGGGCTGGAGAGCACTCAGTATTACAACTGCTCTGCAGAAGGGAGGGCAGAAGTCAGCTGAAGTCAAAGGGGCAGATAATGGTAGGTTGGTGGCTAGCTGGGAAGGAGATGGGGTTGCCAACTACATGCTGACAAATTCCTGGGGATTTGAGGGGTGGAGCCTGGAGAGGGTGGGGTTTGCAGAGGGGTGGGACCTCAGACAGGTAGAATGCCATAGACTCCACCCTCCAAACCAGCCATTTTGTCCTGGGTAACAATTGTTGCCAATCTCCAGGTGAGGGCTACAGATTACTCACAATTACAACTGCTCTTCAGGTAGCAGAGATCAGTTCCTCTGGAGAAAACAGTGGACTCTGTCATTATACCCTGCTGAGGTCACCACAGCAAATTGACACTGTTTGCCCAAAGCCAGAGCACTGCCCCAGAGCCTCTTTCTAGATTTCGTTGTATTGCTTTCACAACGGGCTTTACTGCTAGTATATAAATACTTGTTTATCTTGGAATAAACCACAATCAATAAAACTCCACCTGAAGCTGCATGGAAAATAGTTATTTTAACCTTATAATAATTTAGTTTTAGTCCCTTGGCTGAGTTGGGCCCTCATTGTCTCTTGCTTGAGCCCTCATGCCGGCCAGTTGAGCTGCAGAGGTGTGATTGACATAGCCCCGCCTTCCAGCCAACCCCCGACATCTTAGTTGAGCTGTGAGCCCCAGGCTCTAGCTGTCATCAGACCACTCTGGGGTGGCCTGTTGGACCCCCTAGGGTGGCCCACTGTGGAGGCTTTGCCATGGTGAGTGGGATATTGACTGGGTTGGGGTGGGATGCCCTGTTCCAGAACACCTCTTTTGCATTTTGTTCTCTTTTATGCCTCTTTCCCCCCTGTTTCTGAACCTCTTAGCCACACCTGAGTACTTCTGTCAAGGGCAGTATACAAATGGACTGATGAATAAAATTAATAAGTATTCCTTCCTAGGATCAATTTTAACACACATTTATTCTATTGTAAGCCAGTATTTTCACTAAATAAAAGCCCAGCAGCCCTTTGCAAAAGAAAACAAGCAAAATGTTTATTTTCATAGTTTTACTTTCATTTTCCTTTAATAACTCAGAAGATCATAAATAGCCAGTTGTACAGAAATTATTACTTCCCAGATGAAACACTTTATTAAAAAGTCCATTTAGATCTTGACAACTTAAAACTTATTTCTGAGAGGTTGCTGTAAATCCTTTTGTTTGACATTAAGCATGTAATACAAGCTTACAAAGAAAATATCTTCTCATTTCCATAGCTTTTATATAAAATATGTATGAATGATTATATTGCAAATGGTGCCTTAAAACATCTGAGAAAATGAAGCTGGCTTTATCCATGTTTCTTTCCTTGTGTACTTTTGCAAGATATGCTGCTAGCTACTAGCATCTGTGTATAAATACTTTTGTAATATCTAGAAACCCCATTTTTAGAAAACAGAGTGTGGAAAGAGCACAACCCCCTCCCCTCCACATCTGAGATCTGAGGAACCTAGAAGCCACTTGTTGTCTCAGCCTGTACTCTGTCTCCCTTCTGTGTATGTAAGCCATCTCAATGCAGTTGATCCACAAAGTTGATCCACAATCCACTTGTTTGTGATGCCAAGAAACAGTATTGTTTTAAATCATACTCCATGTACCTGGTACTTTATAGCATTACATCTGATAGCATTTATAATATGCCAAGTGCTTTGATTTTACCTAGGGAAGTGAATAAAGCCTTCATGTCTGTGATAGGCATATTGTTGACATTCTAAATGCACTCTGGGAATAGAAATGAAATGTTATTTCCTTGCTATTGTGTTGTTTCCTCCTTTTGCATTCCTTCACTTTTGTTTTGGTCATCTTTTTCCTCTGCCTGTCCAATCATGTCAGTGTCCTCTTCCTCTAGGGTTGCCAGCCCCCAGGTCCAGGTGGGGTTTCTCCCGCTTTTGGGGGTTCCAATCTGCCAGTTCTGCCTCCCAAGCCTCGCCCGCAGCCATCCCTCTCCTTCCTCTCCTGCAGAGATTTAAAGGGCTTCAGCTGATCAGCAGGGAGCGTGTGGCCCATCGATCAGCTGGAGGGCCCTTTAAATCTTTCAGCAGGGAGGGAGAGGGCCTGTTGCTGGCCACAGCTCTGCTCGCAACCCCCAGAATGACCCCCCACATCTCCCCGCCGGAGTAACAAGGGGACCTTGCAACCCTATTTTCCTCTCTAACGTGTCTGTTTTGACTTTCTCCTCCCAAAACTCATTCTTTCCCCCTTTGCTCAACAACCTAATGGAGGTTCAGTACTGCACTGTATGTTTTTGAAGACTGCTTGGATGCTTCAGCTGGTTCAAAATACAGCAGATAGGTCGTTGTGTTTTGCAACTGGAACATAGCTTGGTGGTACTCAAGCTCTTCAATAGTCTCTAGATGGTTTCTGGGTATAAATCAAGGTGCAGTTTTTGATCCTAAAGCTTCACTATAGCTTGGGAATATGTATCTGAAGGATCACACACTTTTGATAAGGTTGCCAGATCCCTCCTAACCACTGGTTGCCGGATTCAGGTTGGGAAGCTCCTGGAGTTTTGGGGATGGAGCCTGGGGAGGACAGAGACCTCAGTGGGGTACAATGCCATTAAGTCCACCCTCCAAAGCATCCGTTTTCTCCAGGGGAACTGATCTCTGTAGACTGGAGATTAGTTGTAATTCCAAGGGATGAGTTGTAATTCCCCTGGTCCCACCTGGAGGCTGGCATCTGTGTCTTTCAATACTAAGCTGCACGCACCAAATAAGGTCCTGTAGTGAGGCCCTTCGTTATATGCTCACTTACGTGCATCTTTTTATTGTCAAACTTGGTAAAGACCCTCTTGTTTGCCTGGGCTTATAACTGGCATTATGCTGTCATTCTAATCACTGCTTGTAGGATTAATTTTATTTAGTGATGGGCAGATGTTTCCAGGGTTCAGTTTGAATTTGGAATAAATGCAACCTCAGTGCCTTAGATGCTCTTTTAGAAGTGTGCCTGAAAACTTTGGAAAATAGGCATCAGTGCTGACATTAAGGGCTGGGATGCTGATGAAACAGCATCCTCTGTCAGAAAGGGATGAAAAGGGAAAGGGATGGAGGCAGGGAGAGACAGACTTCTCCTTGCTCCCACTTATCTGTTGGCCCCTGCAGCAGCCATAGCTGCTGTAGCCAGTTAAGCTACAGAACTGACCAGGTAGAAGGAGGAGGAGAGAGAAGGAAAGACGGACAGGGGGATTTCTTTACAATGGTTAAATCTCAGCCTGAGAAGAATTCTCAGGTTTTAATGCTTGCCTCAGATTAGAAGTGTCACAAGCCACTGAGGTTTGCATACTTAACCTAGGGAATATGACCTTCATTGGTCTCTCTCATTTTATTTTATTTTTAGCGTTTAATAAATCATGATAGTAGCTTTTTATTAGGCAGATTTCTAGTTTCCCTACCCTTCTGCAAATAACATGGACAAAACAAAGAATTGACAGCTCTCATCGGAGAGAGCGGTACAGACAGCAATAACTTCAAAAATAATATTTTCTTGTGTTTAGCTTGCAGTTATGTGCTTTTGTTGATGGACTACTTTATCGTCTTACATATGGCTGTAATTTTCAAAGCAGGTAGTCTGAATTATTTCTCTATTGATGGACATTATAATTTTCTCTGACCAGTAGGATTTTGGAAATAATCATTACAAACAGAAGAAAGCATTGGTTAAAAAAGCAGATATTTTACATTGCTTATAAATCTGCAGGCCATCTTAGAAGAAGAAGAAAGAATATAACAGTAAATTAGAATAGTTTTGCCTCTAAGGGGACGCTGCAGATTTACTTTTTTTCCAAATGTTCAAACTGATAATTTCAAAATCCTTTCTTCTTAAATGGTAACGGGAAAATCATAAAGCCCACTCATCAGAAAAATTATTTAGGCTAGCTGGCTGGGAAATTACAGGTGGGATATCTTTAGGCTTTTGAGGCCACTTGATCTTTAAGCAAGCAATCTCTTCAAAATTGATTTACCTACTACATAGAAGCGTTATTGACTCTCTCTTTGAAAAAGAAAAGCGTGCGTATTTTTATTCATAAAGCTTCCTCCAGATGATTTGTGGCTGCAAATAGGTAGAGATTACGGTGCATTAGAAGCTTCTATTGAATATCAAAGAAAAGTTTTTTTATCAGCAACTTCCTAGTTCCAAATTGTATATTTTTTCTCTCATCCATTTGATTATTTTGTAATTCTTAACTTAAGATTTCTTCTAGATATACTCCATGAACCAATCTTGTATAAAACACATTCTGCTGTCTCTCTTAAAAGAGTGTGTTTTTCTAATCTCTTCTTAACATGTAACCGCTTAAATTAAGCTGGCCACATTATCCGGAAATTAAGTTATTAAATTTCAATGAGCCACAAATCCTTTCTATGAAGGGAAAATCCTTTGTTGTACTTTAAAATACGTTTTTCTTTGTATTCAGTATCAGGGAAATGACTAGAAACTAAAGGAATAAAGTTAGCTTTAAACCATAGATATTTTGTAATACTCTTTAACTATCTCACTGAAATTCATAATGGACTGTTAGTTGTTTACATCATCAGTTGAAGGAGACCAAATTAATCACTTTACTGCACTGTAAAGGTGTGTGCACTTCAAATTGTAATGGTTAGTAGTTATAAAATGACTCCAAAAGCTTATGTTTTGTGTCACACCGCAGAGCTAATTTTCCCTAAACCATCTCCTATGGTGTAATTGCTGATTTCTGTTTCTTAGTGCCTTATGATTTTTAAGAAAGCCTTTGTGTGAGCTAGCAAGAGATTTTTCAATAATGTTAATTAGGAACTGTGTATGCAAAGCTAAGATTTGGCTTGAATTGCAATAATTAGAAGTAGATGTCCTTGCATTATTATTATTTAATATTAATGTCATTGTAATACCCAAGGCATGCCATGGGTATTATTGCATTAATTCCTATGCAGATATGTCTGAATCTTGGGATGAAGATGCATATTTGAAGACGAAAGGAAGGCCATCAAATGCCTACAATATAACTTGTAATTTGATTACCATTTATGGAGAAAAAAACTCTAGCAGCAATATCTATTTGGAGTGCAAAGCAAAACAAAAAATCTACGGTGGTTTTCCTTTATTTATTTAGAATATTTCTATGCCACCTCTTCAGAGTACACCTTGTGGTAGCTTGCAGTTGAAAACCACAGTATGAAAAAATAAACTGTTAACAAAACAGGCCATTAGGCATAAGCAGCATAAAAGCTGTAAGTAAAAGAGAAGCAGACAATCGAAAAGCTGATAAGGTACCAACCCTAATTAAAAAGTCAGGGTACAAAGTCAGGTTTTATTTTGGTGCCTAAAAGAAAGTAAAATAGGTGCCAGGTGAGCCTCAAAATGTAGGGCATACAAAGGCAAGTGCAGTCATAGAAAATGCCCCGTCTCTAGTCAGCTTCCATCTCACCTTTGAAGGTGGGGGCACAGAAAGCAGGGTTTGAGTGACAGATCTTAACTGGCAGGCTGCATTCAGTTTTCAGTAGCTATTCAGTATACCAAACCTATATTCAAAACCTGCCATTAAGTCTCTTAAAACATTTAATTTCCTTTATGCAGATAAAAGAAGCTTTGTCTTTATCCTTGAGGAGCCAAGTATCACTGTACCATGGTAAGGGATCAGTTGGTGGGATCTCATTTCAGATGCATCTGGCATAGAGGTGCAAATTTCTCTTGACCTTTTCCCACAAGCCTTAGCAATTATAGTGTAATATCACTGAATAAAAATATTCCAATTAGGTTACAAATAGGTGAAGTGGCAACATCTTCATCTTCCGTCTTCTTGTGCAGGTTGGCCATGGAAATTACTCTCTAGCTTTAAATTTTTTAGAACTGGGCTGGTCCACCCCAGAGGCGAATGCATGGGTTTTCTTGCCTAAACTTGCCTCTTCCTGGGTGGACCGACCCCATTCCCTCAGTTCCCTTTTCACCACTGCATTATTAGGACACTCTCTGCTTCGCTCCATGCTTTTGACCATTAATCTATTAAAATGTTTTGTCTCTGAGACCACCTGAAGAAGATTTCTTCCTTCTGTTTATCTAAACGGAAAATTGTAGCCTACGAACCCTAGTTATGGCTACTAAAGCATTGTTTAAAAAGTATACCTGGTGTTGTCTAAAGAGGATGCATTCTGATTAATGTGAGTACTGCCTCATTTGTCTTGGAGAGGGCTACAATATAAGTGCCTGCTAGATCTGCCAGAAATTCGCACCCAAAGCTAGGGCTGATCGCATATCATGGCTGAAGATATACTCTGGGAGAAAAGCATTATCCTCATCAGTCCCTGAAAAGCCAAGTGCTAGTCCTCAGTCCTCCGCATCAGTTCCACCTGTGATTCCTAGTAGCCAGCCACATACTAAGACACCATCTGTGCACTCAGTTCCGACAGTTCCAACATCGGTTCCAAAAACTGCCCCACCCGAGGGAGCCTGGATTGCAGACCTAACCCCCATCTCTGGATCAGCCTAAAACTAAGATTCAGTCTCAATCTGAACTACCAGCAAAACCCCACAAAAAACCCAAACACAGGGAGAAGTATGTGTCACAGACCAAGGAGTGCTTGATCGGTTTGGAACCATGACACGGTACTTTGGTACTGATAACCGTTCCAAGAACTCCATTGCCTCATCTGACATCGGGACTCGAGTCACTGTCTGAGTCAGACTTTGAGTGGCTGGGGCCAACTGTGGATCCTACCCCGCAAACAGTACTAAGAGTTCCGTTATTGTGGCAAACGGGGGCTATATAAGAAGATGGAAGATGAAAACATGGTTGCACTTACCTGTAACTGTTGATCTTCGACGTGGTCTCTGTGCTTCACACCCATGGGATCTAGTGCGCACGCGCTGGATCAATCAGTGCTGTAGCAAGCTTTTTTAACGGATTTTCACGCCCAGACCTTGGGCATGTGCAGGAACCCCACCGCGCATGCCCAGAGGGGTTGGCACGGACATCCCGTGCCCAGAGGGGTTGGCACGGACAGTTCCTTTCTTACCACCGCATTGGAAAGACCTTTTCTCCATCAGTCTGATCGGTTTGTTAGTTTGGCTTTTTGCCTCACGGCTCTTAGGATTTTTTCCTCGTTCTTCTATCCTTTTTTTGTGTTATCTAACCTACAAAAAAACCCCACTTTATTTTTCCTGAGAGGGAATTACCTCAGCTTGGCCTCCGGCCTTTACCCCCCTCTCCCCCCTTCTTTCTCCACTACTTTTATATTCTATGGAGGAAAAGTGGGGCTTTTTTAACCGGTGTCAACGTTGCGGTAGTAAACTCACACCGCCTGACCGCCACACTCTCTGTATTTTTTGTTTGGGAGAGTCTCACAGACCTGACTCGTGCCAGCACTGTGCAAGATTTTCCAATGAAACCTGGAAAAACCGAGCTGCTCACCTTAAAGTCGCGCTCCTAGAATCCGCTCTAAATCCTACCACAATGATGGACTCTGAGAGACCTTCGATCTCGACGGCTCCGGTATCGAGGTCTGCTTCTGATATCATCCAATCGACGCCGAAGCCTCCGGTATCGAAGGCGCAATCCTCCGCCTCAACACCGGTGAAGAAGAGACCCAAGGCAAGTAAGGAGAAGTCCGCAAAAAAGGGTTCCTCCAAGCCCCTCAAAGTGGCGAAGAAGGTGAAGGTAGCGGAGTCCACACTGGCAGATGCCCCTATAGTGCCGCCCACTCCATCGATATCGGACACCCACACTCCTCCACCGATATCTACCATTCAAATTTTGGACTGTCCTATTCAACAACGGGAGCATTCTTACTCCAACATCGAGAATGTGGAACTCCTAAGTCACCCCACGGGTGCAGAGATTTCCCTCTCTCCTTCGCCATCGTCAACATCGGTGTTTTTGGAAGCTCCCGACGTCGATGCTGGTCGGAATTGACACATTCATTCTAGCACGCAACGTCACCCTCCACACCTGCATAGCAATACAGTCGGTATCGATGAACAAGTTTTGAGAGACCATTCACAAGGACGGCACATTCCTTTGTCTCCGAGACGTGATCGGTCTAGAAGTCGATCCCCTAGAGTCTTCATTCCCCCGCCACCACCGTTGTCGTGGGATCACCGGCAACTGAGATACTTCTATGGCTACTATCCACTATCCATGCCCTGGCTCACTCCTGTGGACTATTCCGACTGGGATCGATATTCTACCTACTCTGCTCACAGATCAAGGTCACCCCATAAATCGAGACCTTCAGCATCGCTGTCTCGACCTCCGGCTGAAGACCCTTCTGGAGGACCTCCCTATATCACCATCCGAGAATCTTACTTCTTATGCTGACCTTGTTAAACAAATGGCCCACTCTCTCAGCCTTTTTGTGGTACAACAACAGCCACAGGTTACTGATCCTGTTTATGATATTGTGCAACTGGATACCTCCACTACCATTGCACTCCCCATGTCCGCAGTCCTCTTGCAAGCTATCAAGGCCCCATGGGAAAAGCCGTCTTCAGCACCGGTGTCGACAAGATGTCTGGACCACATGTACAGAGTCCAGGAGACAGGTGCCGAATTTTTATTTTCCCACCCTCAACCAAATTTGGTAGTTGTCACATCCTCGTCCAAGTCGAAACAATCGCACTCGGCACCCTCTGACAGGGAAAGTAGGAAATTAGACACATTCGGGAGATGCTTCTACTCCACGGGTGCGTTAGGGGTCAAAACCACTAACTACCTAGCCTGCATGAGCAGATATCAATATACTCTTTGGGAAAGATTCTCCGACCTCCTAACCCACCTCCTGGAAGACAAGCTTCAAGCCGCTAGGGTTATTCAGAAGGAAGGCATGGTCCTTGCGAAGCAGCAGCTCAACACGTTCAAACATGTTTTAGAGGCTTCCTCCAGAACAATGGCCTCAGCTATCGCTCTGAGGAGACACTCCTGGCTCTGCAATACCAATCTTCCTCAAGATACTAGGTCATATGTCGAAGACCTCTCTTTTGATGGCCTCGGCCTTTTTAACAGCATGACCAATACCATGCTCCAGGATATTGATAAGAGCATAAAAGCATCTCGCGCTCTAGGAGTGTCACCTTCTACGAGGCAACAATATCGCCCTCGCACCTGGTCTAGGCCCTGGCAGAGACACACTCCAAATCGTCTGTCTCCGGATAGGCAATGGAGGCCACGTACAGCTTCCAGTGGTCAAAGACCTGCCTTTCAAAAGCCTAAGTTCGGAACTGGACAACAACCCTCATGCACCAAACAACCAAGGTCCTCCAAGCAGGGCTTTTGACTTCCCTCCTACCAAGTCAGTTCAAACACATCTGTCACCCTTCCTTTCTGCCTGGTGTCGCATCACCTTGGACCAATGGGTGCTGTCCATTGTAACTCAGGGCTATCGTATTCAATTCAACCAGAACCCCGTCACTCCAGTAGTTGTCACCACACCCCCTTCCCCACCTCTCCTAGAAGAGGTGTCCGTCCTACTGCAGAAGGAAGCCATCGAAGAGGTACCACCACACCTCCACGGGATGAGATTTTATTCCCGATACTTCACAGTCCCAAAGCGGGATGGAGGCGTTCGGCCCATTTTAGATCTGAGGGAGCTGAACTGTTTTGTCACCTACCACCACTTCCGCATGGTGTCCTTGCAGCAGATTATGCCACAGCTCCAGAGAAATGTCTGGATGGCCACCCTCGACCTCCAAGACGCGTACTTCCACCTCACTATCCACTCCTCCCACCGCCAATACCTGCGCTTCGCAATTGGTCAACACCATTACCAATATGTGGCCCTACCATTCGGCCTTTCAAGCGCCCCAAGAGTCTTCACAAAGACTATGATTGTGGTGGCGGCCTTCCTCCGTCTCAAGGGCATCTCCATCTACCCGTACATAGACGATTGGCTCCTAGTGGTGTTTTCCAAAGACACTCTAGTCTCAAACATCAATGAGACAATGGTACTCTTGAAAGATCTGGGCTTACAAATCAATCTCCAGAAATCTCAATTGCAACCGGCCCAGCGGATACAATACATCAGTGCCCTACTGGATTCCAAGATAAGCATGGCTTACCTGCCCCCAAACAGGGCGGCAGACATCGTCCACTTAGCCACCGTCGTTCGTACCCAACCCTTGGTCACAGCCTTCCAGATACAGAGGCTACTTTTTCTTATGGCCGCGACTACGTCGGTCCTGGTCTTCGCAAAACTAAAAATGTGACACCTACAACTGTGGTTCATTCGCAACTTCGATACCTCGAAGAATGCACGTACCACTGTCCTAACCTCACCTTCCAACATACGAGAGTCCCTACTTTGGTGGACTGTCCCCTCCAATCTTTTCCAAGGAACACCCTTCCATCCGCCGTCACCCCAAATCATCATAACGACAGATGCTTCCCTGACGGGATGGGGTGCGCACACCATGAGCCTTTCTGTTGGGGACGAATGGGACGCACAGAAGAGGAAGCGGCACATAAACTTCCTGGAACTGCTGGCAATACAACATGCTGCCACCAGGTTCCTACCTATAATCAGGGGAAAATGTGTCACGGTCTTCACGGACAACAGCACGGTGCTCTCTTATGTCAACAAACAGGGAGGCACTGTTTCCCTACGCCTCTGCAACCTTGCCATTCAATTATGGACTGCATCTTAATAACCCCATGGTGGCTGAGCCAACCATGGTTTTCAACAGTCTTCGAGTTATCAGCAGGAGTTATCATCAGGAATGTACCATCAATTCCCTCCAGCTCAGGACCTCCTCCTCCTGTCCGACTCCCCTCTCCTACATCACGACATACCACAATTGAAATTGACAGCATGGAGGATAATGTCACCGGTTTCTCCACCCGCGTAGCGAACGTTCTATTGAATTCCAGGAAACCTACTACGCGGAGGTCCTACAATTATAAATGGCGAAGGTTCTGTTCTTCCTTAGGTGATGCCGCCCCTCGAGCCACCTCAGTGGGTCTCGAAAGAGTTTTCCAATTTCTCCTCTCCCTAGTTGACTCGGGACTTTCCCATTCATCGTTACGAGTTTATTTGGCCGCCCTTTCGGCCTACCATGTTCAAGTTGACAGATGCACACTATTTTCCCATCCGCTTTCAAAACGTTTTTAAAAACTTTTATTGCATCTCTACCCTCCTTTCAAAACTCCAGTCGTTCCCTGGAACCTTCCTCTAGTTCTCTGCCAGCTCACGAGGAAGCCCCTTGAGCCGCTCGCAACATGCGACCTCAAACATCTAGCATGGAAAACGGCCTTTTAATTGCTGTCACCTCGGCTAGGCGAGTGGGAGAAATATTGGCTTTCCGACACGATACGCCTTACCTGTCGTTTTTGCCAGACGGAGTCCGCCTCGTACTGGACATTTCCTTCCTGCCGAAGGTGGTGTCAGAGTTCCACCTGCAGGCGGAGGTCTTCCTCCTGGATTTCTTCCCAACTCAAACATCCGCGGAGGACAGACTCTTACACACTTTGGATGTGAAGCGGGCTCTCCTGTTCTACCTCAATAGAACACACCCAACGAGACGAGACTCCCAACTGTTTGTCTCTTACGTACCAGCAAGGCTGGGGACTCGCATCACGGCTCAGCGCCTGTCAAAGTGGATTGCGGGGCTCATCCATCTCTGCTACCTAATCGCCAAACAGCCATTGCCTGGCCCTATCAGGGCTCATTCTACCAGAGCTGTCGCGACTTCCACTGCGTTCCTCCAGGGAATTCCTGACGGACATTTGCAAAGCCGCTACATGGGCCACGCCTAACACCTTCATCAGGCACTACGCCCTAGACGTCCATAAGAACACCAATACCAACATGGGATGTCACATTCTGTCTTCAGCTGCACAGTAAAGGACCTGCCAGCACCCTCCTCCATGTAGGCCACTGCTCGCTAATCTCCCATGGGTTGAAGCACAGAGACCATGTCGAAGATAAACAGGTTGCTTACCTGTAACTGATGAGTATATTATCCTTTATCAAGTCCCCATAACGAGCTAAACCTACTTTTTCCCGCATTTCCAACCTGTATATGTATTGATTTGTTATGCCCCATTTTCCCACTGCAGGTGTAAAGGGCGAAATGGCTGCAGCTATCCTATTGCTATTTTTGTCCCAAATTAATATTAAATAAAAATCAAAATAAGTTCCCTGAATTTATCTCTAGAATCCTTATTTATGCTTTCTGAGGCCTTTTTAAAAGACCCTGAGCCTGCCTTGGCGGGGAGGGCAGGGTAAAAGTTCAATCAATCAATCAATTTTTAAAAATCTAGTTTATTGGGATCAGAGCTACAAACTCTTTATAGCCTGGCTAACAGAACCTGTTCTCCCTTAACTTTGGGGATTGTTCCTAATGCAAACCTTCCAGCAGTATACCTCTATCAACTCATAGCTCCAAATTTGCGTAGAGCCATATCCTTGGCTAGATTTAACATTCTTCCTTCAGCTATCTTATCTGGTAAATTCCAAGGGATTCCCTATCCTAGCAGGTATTGTCCTTATATGAAGGTCTGTGTTGAAACTGTTGCCCATGTTCTCCTCCAGTGCCCTCTCTATCTGGCGTCCCTTCGGGATCTTCTATATCCCATACTAGCCCAATTTTTAGAGACCCCTGATGATTTTAAGCTCCTTTTCTTGCTTGATAATCCAGTTACAGAAATAACTGAAATAGTAGCAAAGTTTCTTTGCAGTGCCATGGTCTCACGGCCGATAAGTGACACTATGAATTAGGTTTTATTATGATGCCACTCTTATTATGATGTTACTCTGCAATTCTAATTTTACTATGCACCATTTTGTATTTAGATTACTGTATCTTCATGTATATGCCAATAAAAGGCTTTGGATAGAATATTAAATAATTTATTATTTTTTTACACATTTCTTAAATCTGCCAACATGTGAAGAAGGTGTCACAAGAAGGTTGTCATATATGGTATTAACTTGGTTTGTGTATAATCTTTTTATTAAGTTTGGACTTCTTGAGCTAACAGTCTTTTTCAACAGAATGTCAATTTGCATGTGGACCCCTTTTTCTCTTTTAAAGATCAGAGTAAGCCGACTAATTATTTTTATCTATAAATTTAGGTCCCTACAAGTGTTTCTCTGACAGTGAGCAAACATCTCAGATGGAACTAGACTACCATAAAATTCTTCCTTTCCCCTGGGAAGTGACTGTATTTCCCCCCTGTTTCTACAGTTTTGCGGTTTGGTTAAATTTTTTTAGTGAGAATTAACTATTGGCTTCCTTCTGAACAATCTGACAAATTCTTTATAAAGCCAGCTAGGGATCTTCTTATGTGGTTCCTAGCTTTTTACCTATGGTCCAAACTGTCCTCTCCTCTCTTACCACTAGGAGACAAATCCTTTGAAGACAGACTTGGCCAATGCTTGAAGGAACCACCTCCCACTTTGTCTGTAGCCAATTTCCTGCCTCTGTTGGAAAAAGTTACAAGATCTGGTGTCTGCCTTGGAACTTGCTTTAGGCCACATCTTCTGTTTTAACAGACCAGGCAGAAACAGAATGCCTAAGCCATTTGCTTCAGATTGAAAACCTGGAACAGAAACCTGCATGTATTTCTAAAGTATGAAATATCTAGTTTGTAACATCTGAAAGTACTTAATCTACCCTTTGCTCATGTAAATATCTATTTAATGTAGGGCCTAACCTGACTAGATCCTCCTAGTGGAGCCTAATAGCAGTTGCGTTGGACCCTAATGTGAATCGACCTTGTGGCATATTTTTGCTACTCAGTTTTGCTACTCTAACAACCAAAGTATTGTTAGCCCTGGAGAGCAAGAAAAGTGGGCAAAGAGACATTGATTGCCTTTTGTTCTTTTTAAGGGTAATATAATTATGTGGATTTGGTGGTTTCAGTATGCTCTACTATGAAGAAATGGAAGGGTTAAACCTCTTTTCCCCACATGCCTTGGCCTCAAGGCAAATTGAGGACATGAGTGACATCTGTTTGCCTTTAATATCTGCATGGAAGTTCTGATAATCTCATCTATAGTTAGGCCCCAATAATGTAGGAATTGACTACAGCCATTTATTTCTCTTTTTGTATGCCTTTAAGAATCACATTTCTAATTCTGTGCGTGGTAAATAGTTCATTTAGATATGCCTGCTACTGATGCCATTCATTTCTATTGCTGCCCAAATCCAAACTGCTGTTTTGCTTTACTGCAGTGAAATGCTGAAACAGTAAAAGGCTCATGGTGCAGGGGCAGGGTTCTGATAAGATTGCTGCCCTCCACAGTGTCACATTTTAAGGCAGTGAATGTCTCAGGTAATAATGTTACCCTTTGAAGTGGCTGCAGTGTTTTCTAGAAAGCTATCACTTATTTTCACTATGAAGTTTTAAAATATTTTTTTGGTTAGTGTATTTTGGATCTCAGGATGTAAATACCCAGCCTAAGGGGGTTAAAGACCCTCCAGCTTATGTCACATTTGAGGCAAACCTTTTTAAATATGATAGTTATATCCTTCTATGTTCCTTCTATGTCCCCCCCCCCCCCCCCTAAGAATAGTCCTAATTAAATTCATTACCAATGAAACTGGCCACTTGTCATGCCAGTGCAGATCTCTCAATTTGTTTGTAGACTGGCCTTTCGCAAGAACATGCTGTCAATGTTCTGTGATAGCATTGACCCTTACAGCTGTATCTTCTGGCCATGAATAATCATCCATTATGCTCTGTTTCCATGGCAAGTTTCCCAGCATTTGTTCTCTTAAATTACTTTTATCACATTTTAGTCATATTGTCCCATTTTGTTGATGGGTAGACTAAATATAAACTTAAAACATGCTATTTTTCCTGTACTGTAAAGGATAGGACTGCATTATTCTATTGTGATGGTGGCTTTTTTTCTTCTCCTCTTTTGAAATGTACGGAATATAGCCAGTGCTTTTCAGATCTAGGGATCTCAGCTCCATGGTTAGAAATGTAGTTATGCTAGATTTGTTTTTGTTCCCTCTCCAATTATGGTTCAGCATTCTCCAGGTCCCACTGAATTTAGTGTCAGTTATCTTTTCAAGCCTGTCCACTTTTGACTTCTGCCTGTCAGTAGAAATGAACAGTGCATTTGAAAGTCGTCTGTCAAGCTTTAGGTTTCATTAAGAATGCAAGAGGAAGGAGCAGTAACATTTCTTTTTCCATCTCAATGCTGCTGATGTTCATTGGTTTGTCATCTTTATCTGCCTCCAATTTAATTATCTAGTGAAAGTGTGGCTTCTCTGATTTTCCTCCTGATGCAGTGGCACCTAATTCTAGTGTGAGTATATGGTTGTTGCAGCCAATAGGGGACAGATGCAGCAAAGCAGCATAAGGACTGAGGGCAGAATGTGACTGTATGCTTCATTCTTTAGTCCCTGCCTTTATCTGGAATACATGTATTTTAGGAGTTAATGACTTGTCTTCCTTGGAGCTTTTTTGCTGTCCTGGTTAGCAAAGACAACAAACCACAGTGTGAATCTTGCCAAATAACCAGCAGGGGCTATTGCTTGCATCAAAGGTCTGATGAGAAGGAAGATGTTGGGTTGGATTCAGTGAAAGCTCATATCTTGAATTAAACTTCATTGGTCTTAAAGGTGCCACTGGACTCAAATGTTGTTCTACTGCTTCAGACCAACATGTCTACCCACCTGGATTTTTCTTTTCTATTTGCAAGTCTTCAATGTTTAGTGTTATTGATACTGCTTTTTCTTTCCAGTTAGTCAGGTGACCACTATGCAGAATGTGCACAGGGGATCACTTCTAAAAAATATAGTATTGTAGTCTATTGTAATGTTTATTGTGCATATTTCCTCCCTTTTTCACTGCAGTGTCATCTGCAACCCCCTTCATTATGGCTTGTCATGCCTTAGATTAACCAGTTAAAATTAAGTAAAGCTCCTGGCCCAGATGTGATTATCCCTGAGGTATTGAAAGTTGACCCTGAGTGGTGGGCTTCCCTGCTAGCTGCTCTTTTTACCATGGTAAATAAGACTGGCCAGATGCCAGCAGCTTGGACTAATGCAATAATTGTTCCCATCTACAAAAAGGGCTGTCATCTTAATCCCTCTAATTTTAGACCAATTAGTCTTCTATCTATTGGGAAACTTTATGCTAAACACTAGTTTGGTTTAGTGGTTAAGTGCGTGGACTCTAATCTGGGAGAACTGGGTTTGATTCCCCACTCCTCCACTTGCAGCTGCTGGATGACTTTGGGCAAGCCATAGTTCTGTCAGAGCTGCTCTCTCAAGAGCAGTTCTCAAAAGAGCTCTTTCAGCCCCCCCCCACCTCACCGGATGTCTGTTGTGGGGAGGGGAAGGGAAAGGAGATTGTAAGCCGCTTCGAGACTCCGAGTGAAGGATGGGGTATAAATCCAATCTCTTCTCCAGTAGTTCAGCTCATGGGACAGTCCTCACGTCTGGGATAAGCTCCTCCTTCTTTTGCAGGGTCGGCTCTAAGCTTTGATCCAGGCGGGGAGGGGCTTATCCCCTGGAGGCTTCCCCAGTTCTTGCCGGCCCTGCCTTGCAGCAGGATGTGCTCAAGCAGTGCTGCAGAGCACAGCCAGCAAAAGAAAGAAGTAAAGAAGATCAGAAGTAGGAAGAAAGAAGAAGGCAAGCCGCTGCACCGAGAGGGCGCAAAACAGTGGCGTGCAAAGGGGCGTGTCGGTGCTGGGTGGCCCCTGGCAGCCGTGGAGTTGTGTGTGTTTCATAGGGACAAGGTTGTCCTTCGTTTAGACCCAGCCTTTATACCAAAGGTAAATTTGGTGTTTCACAGGGTGGAGGACATGGTACTTCCGTCTTTCTGCCCAAACCCCAAACACGAGAAGGAGAGAGAATGGCATTGTCTTGATGTCAGGAGAGCTCTGAGTTACTATATTGACATGACTAAGGAATGGAGAAAATCAGAGGCACTTGTCGTGTCCTTTAGGAAATCTAGCCAGGGGGAACACTAGCCAGGGGGAATCCACTACTCTCAGTAGGTGGATTAAGGGTTGTATCATTCTAGCCTACAAGCCCAAGGGTGTAGATCCTCTCGATGGGATTGTAGCTCTTTCGCTTCAGGGGGCGGTGACAGTGGCGGCCTATCAGTTGTTCCCTACTCTGGAGACTATATGTAGGGTGGCCACCTGGAACTCTGTTCACTCTTTTACTCAGAACTATAGAGTGGATAAGATAGCATCAGCAGAGGTTGCCTTTGGCCGTATGGTGCTTCAACACACTCTGTAAATGGGAAGCAACTTCCCTCCCAGGGGGCACACTGCTCTTCTACGTCCCAGATGTGAGGACTGTCCCACGAGCTGAACCACTGGAGAACAGAAGGTTTCTTTCACTTACCGTGAAGCTTCCTTTCTCGGTGGTTCAGGAACGGACCAGTCCTGCCCACCCGGTTTTTGGGCTCGCTTCCAGTTTACAGAGGAGTTCTTGGAGTGTCCTGTCTTGGGGTACCTACTCAGGGGAGGTCAGAGAGGGACATAACGTTTATGGTCTGTGTTCAGTTTGTCAGTTATGGGGAGAAGTTTTTTTCCTTCTGGCGGGAGTAAGGGGCTCATAGATGACTGGGAAGCCTCCAGGGATTAAGCCCCTCCCTGCCTAGATCAAAGCTTAGAGCCGACCCTGCAAAGGATGGAGGAGCTTATCCCAGACGTGAGGACTGTCCCACTCCTGAACCACCGAGAAAGGAAGTTTAATGGTAAGCCTCCAGGGATTAAGCCCCTCCCTGCCTAGATCAAAGCTTAGAGCCGACCCTGCAAAGGATGGAGGAGCTTATCCCAGACGTGAGGACTGTCCCACTCCTGAACCACCGAGAAAGGAAGTTTAATGGTAAGTGAAAGAAACCTTCCGTTCTCTTCTCTTAAATCTTTGCAAATTAATCTTAGTACCTGGATATCATCTAATAAAATTTTAGGACCAGAACAGGTGGGTTCCTGCCAGGGGAAGTCAGCTTTGGATCACTGTTTAGTCCTCGATCATTTGATCAATAAGTATGTGAGAAGGAAAAGGTCTAAATTGTTTATTGCCTTTTTGGAACTTAAAGGGGCTTTTGTTTCGGTTTCAAGGGAACTTCTCTGGGTAAAGCTTGAGGGATTGTCTTTAGATAAGAGGTTATTATTTCTTATTAAAAGACTTCACACCTCCACGTCCTGTCAGGTTAGGTGTTCCTCATCAGGGAGATTCTCCCCTAAGATCCCTATTAGGAAAAGGGTTAAGCAGGGGTGCATTTTAGCCCCCCGCCTGTTTAACCTTTTTAAAAATGATCTTGCCCATCATTACTTGATGGCCACAGCCCTTGTTATTATACATGGATGACACGGTTCTTTTGTTTACTTCCCGTATTGGATCATGAATATTGTGTGTTTAACAGATTGGAGTTGAACTATGAAAAATCAAAGGAAAAAATCATTCCCTACTCTCAAAAATCATATAAGTGGACGATAAATGGTAATAAACTCGAACAGGTCAAACACTTAAAATATTTGGGTGTTTATTTTCAATGTAGTGCCACTTGGACCTATCACTGCAGAATGGGTATTAATTTAGCTAAAGTTAGTGCTATAGCAGTCTCTCACTTTTATTTCTCTTTTTTTGGGTACCAATACAACACCAGTATTGGTATTCGGGTATATTCGGGAATACTGAAAAAAAATCCACTTTATTATAACTGAATCCGAAAAAACCCAATTTCCCCCTCCCTGCACACCCCTACTGGTGTCCCATTGGGGTCTTCTGTATTCCATATTAGCTCAATTTTTAGAGACCTCTGGTGATTTTAAGGTTCTTTTTTCCTTAATAATCCAGATACAAAAATATCTGAAATAGTAGCAAAATTTCTTCTCAGTGCTATGGTTACATGTCCTGATAAGTAATACTAAATATTAGCTTTTTTTATGCTTTTACTCTGTCGCAACTCCAATTTTACCTTATATGGATTTTGTACTTTCTGATCTGTAATTACCTCATTTCCAATTTGTGTGTGTATATATATGCACACACATACACACACATATGCCAATAAAGGTTTATCTGTGTCTGTTCCTTCAACACACATTTTACTTTTCTTTGTTTTTAAAATTCCGTAATCCTAGTCCTACTGCATTTTTTGTTGGAGGTCTTTGCTGTCAGATTGAATTTGTTTTCATGATTTTGTAATCTGTTTTTGTAATCTGACATTGGTGAGAAAGGTGGGCTATAAATGAAATTAACAATAATTTATTGAACAGCAAGGGAATTATTTTATTGTATAAGAAAGTCCACTGATATTCATTCTTGTCCCTATACTGGAGCAGTGACGTGTTGTTGTTTTTTTTGAGGGGGGGGGGAAGAGGCAAAAGAAATAAAACCCCACAAAATTTACAAGGTAAAGTAGAAATGTCTGATTTTCAAGCTATTTTTTAAATTGCCTTTCATTAATTTTTTTTGTTCTGTTTTCAGAATAGTTAGCATTTTTGTCACCTTAAATCCACATTTCAGACACAAAATTTAGCAGCCCAGATGGCATGGAATCTGGGACTTTCATGAAGGCTGTTGTGTGTAACTGGTCACTAGAATGTAATTACTGTACCTTTGGAGAGGTACAATAATATGACATCAGTAGTCTTTTTAGTTGGGAATCTGTTCCTCCAAGACACAGTTGTTAAATTGGCTGTTACCCTGTATTATTTCAGTTTGTATACCACTGTTCAACTCTGTCTGTCTGTCTGTCTGTCTGTCTATCTGTCTGTCTATCTATCTGTCTATCTATCTATCTATCTATCTATCTATCTATCTATCTATCTATCTATCTATCTATCTATCTATCTATCTATCTATCTAGTACTGCTCATAAGGCTATTGCCTTAAGCAGAAGTTAGAACCAAAAATTATTTTACAAGATCTTACTCAGTATTATTTCTCTTATATTTGATTATTGCACCTGTGAATTTTGCCACAGAGAGGGTAACACAATCATTTCGCACATTTAGCAATTCTGTATTTTTAAGTAAAGGGGTGACTAAATTAGCCCTCAGCTTGTTGAGTATAGGGCACTCCATAATCATATGTTGGATGGTTTCAATTTTATCATGAGCATTTGCATGTTCTATTAGAGTATGATACTCTATTATAGCTGCCCTCCAAAACCTTTGAGGGAAGAGTGTTCATTCTTGCCAAAGTAAAAGCTCTTCTTAGTTTTGGGACTGTCAGTCAATAAAAATATTTTGACAGTTGCATTAGGAGGGCAATTCCCAAATGGAGTGTTGAACATACCCTGCACGCCCTAATAGATGTACTTGTAACATCCAGCTTCCTTATACACTTTTTTATTTGTCTTAAAATGTTTTTAGTTTCTGTATTCTTAATCATATCATTTGTTATTCCTAGGCATTTCATTTTCTTTTCCAATAGTTGATCCCATTGGCTATAATATCCTTATTATACTGTTCAACTCATAAACAATCTGAATCACTCTGATTGTATGGGTTCTGTATTCCAAATTCTGTTGTGTATTTTTTAATATACTTAGGAATATTTTGACAAGTTTGTTTGAGATAACAAGTTTTGACAGAGACCTCTCTGCCTGAAACCCAAGAACCACTGCCAGCCAGATTAATGGAAGTTTTAGATGTTAATAAATGGCTAGCTCATTTTTTATTCTGTCTACCTGAAAAACTGGTAGAAATAATGGACTTTCTTTTTTCAAATATAGTAGTTGAGTGGTTAATGTGGTGGCTATTCAGTAATTGCTGAAAACACCTTTGATTTTGTCAAGGTTTTGAAATTGAAATAAACTGTACATTTTAACATCTCTTGAACTCTATTATTATCTCAGTCAGTTTGCACACATTATTGCTTCAAAGCAACCATATAAGAACAGGTAGGTGATTTTTGTAAAAATAGTTTATAAGCTGGGCTATTTGATTGTTTTAATCAAAAGTAAAAGGCTCTGAGGACAAAATAAATATTAAGTTTACATTTCACCAATTAAACCATGCTGGTAGTGGCATTATATAGTGGCTATTTTTTATTTTTCTGTTTTTTTCTTTATTTTCCATATTTTCCCTTGAAGCATATTAAATATTGCTCCACCATTACACATGAACACATGAGGCTGCCTTATACTGAATCCGACCGTCCATCAAGGTCAGTATTGTCGACTTGTACTGACAGTGGCTCTCCAGGGTTTCAGGCTGAGGTCTTTCACATCACCTTCTGCCAGACCCTTCAACTGGAGATGCCAGGGATTGAACCTGGGACCTTCTGTGTGCCGAGCAGATGTTCTGTCGTTGAGCCACAGCCCCTTTCCAGCTTTTGTGTTCTGGCTCTGTTAGTAATTACTTGCCTTGCATTTTGCAAACAA